>NC_066603.1:2517500-2607500 GCF_905475345.1 Vespula vulgaris | reverse complement strand
CCTTCACGTTTTATTTATTTTATATAATTATTATTATCATTATTGTTATTATTATCATTATTATCATTATTATTACTACTATTATTATTTATTTCTTTTTTTCTTTTCGATTCACGAATCTTCGAAGAAAGACAGCTACGTATTTTTTTTTATTTATTTTTCATTCAAACTCTCGAGTCAAGGCCAATCGATTTATATAACTTTTTTCTTTCTTTCACTTGTCTCTTTCTCTTTCTCTTTTCTTTTTTCTTTTTTATCACGCTCATATTCCAAAACTTCTATTCTCGTTTTTCGCATTTGCGAATAATTAACAGCAACCATACGTACACACATACGCGAAATTGTAAGAAACGTTTGGAAATTCCCTGCTGAGTGTCCAATCCAATCCGATCCAATCCAATCCGATCCAATCCAATCCAATCCAATCCGATCCGATCCGATCCGATTTGTTGTTGTTTCATCCACGTCCGGTGGATCTGTACTATGCTCTTAGCATCGCGAATTTGTTTTCCCGGGCTATGCCAGGACACTGCTCCCGCAAATCAGAGTTTTAAAAAGGGCCAATTGACTGACCTACGCAGACTAACACCGTGGTTTTTATATACTTGAATCGTTTCCTTGAAATTTCTTAAAAAGAAATTACGTACGTCTAGACGGTTTAAGAGATGAGAGGTGAGGAAGAAAGAAGACGAGAGAGAGAGAGGGAAAGAAAGAGAGGAGAACTTGAAATTGATCAATGAAAGAAATGGAGTCTCGTAGGTGTCACGTGGTCACTCATATGGCACTTCTTTTGGCGCGAAATTTTTCAAATGTTTCTTGGTAGATCATATATTTTTATCATTTCTTTCATGAAAAGAAGACATTATTTATTTATTTTAAGAAAGAGAGAGAGAGAGAGGGAGAGAATTGTTTAAAATGAATGAAATAAAGTTTCTCATAAATGTCACGTGCTCGTTCATATGACACTTGTAATAACATTACAACAAATTTCACAGTATATAATTCTCTCTCTCTCTTTTTTTTTTTTTTTTTGTTAATTCTTGAAGAATTCACTGAAAAAGAAATGACGGTATATAGTGAGATAAGAGAGAAAGAAAGATGCAGAAAAAGAGAGAGAAATATATGAAAGATGAAAGAAAGAACTAGACACTGTAGACGAAAAAACGCGAGAAATAAAGTAAACAATCGTGACGAGATCCTCGTGAATTCACCGGAAGTCGACGGTGAAGACGATAGGTGAGTCATCATCCTTCATGATGCCAACCTAACGCCCCCGACAGTCCCTTTAAAGTCATTTAACTTCTTTCTCTTTTTCTCTATATGCAACATGTATCTATATCTATATCTATATCTATCTTTTTCCTCTTCTACTTCTTCTTCGTTTTCATCTTCTTCTTCTTCTTCTTCTTCTACTTCTTCTTTTTCATCTTCTTAAGATCAGTTAACCTCACCATGGCAAGTTCCGGTTCGAGAAGAATGTTTTCTTCTTTTTCTTCTTCGTCTTCTTCTTCGTCTTCTTCGTCTTTTTCATCTTCTTCTTCTTCTTCTTTTTTTCGCTATTGCAAAGCTAAAGAATACGTGACTTCGCTATATTCTTAGTAGTAAAGGAAATGAAGATGAAGAGAGAGAGAGAGAGAGAGAGAGAAGTATGGGGTTTTCAGAAAGTCATGACGTTTCCTTTGTGGGTGGCCCCCACCCCCATCCCCATCTCGTTCTCATCTCACATAGAATTATTATTGTATTATACAGAAAAATTACATTTGATTTATCGAATATATAATTCTTTTTACATTAAAATCCTTTACGATTCTCGACAATGTGGAAATTTTAAATCGTTTGCTTTTATTTTTAATAGAATAAATGTTGATTGAATCAAGTGTAATAAAAGTGTAATAACGTGAGTCAACAAGTAATATGTGTTAATGGAAATCAAACGTTTTAATTAATAATTATTAGCAAATGTTTCGTAATTGTTTCTTTTTTTTTTATTATTATTATTATTAATTCGTTCTGTTTTCTTTTTTGTTTTATATTTTTCTTAATTCTCTTTTTATTCTCCCTTTTTTAAAATTCTCAATAATGGAAAGACATTTCTAATCGAAAGATCATTATCGTATGATCATGATATATATTTTCTAATTTTATGATATTATTACTATTATTATTAATATTGTTATTATTATTATGTAGTATAATAGTAGTACTTTTTAATAATATATATATATATATTACTATAAACTACAGTATTAGTATATTATATTTATATTTACAATTGCCTCGTATTGATTTAAAATTCATAAATAAAAATTTCAGATAATTATACGTATATATTAATAATGAAATCCTTTTTCGAATGATATATAAAGTTAATATTCTGAAAATGACAGATTAATCAGTTTGTAACATAATAATTATCATCGAATTTACAGACATTGGGTTAACAAGATATACACATCTCTCATTCTAGATTTTAAGGAATCTTGTTCACCTAATCAACACCGTTAATTGTCACAAATATGATTTTTCTTGGTACTCGATCTAATTATACAATGGTTTCCTTTGAAAAACTAACCAACGAAACAATCATTTCTTGGAAATTATTAACTAACTTTATTAACGTGCAAACATAAATGACGAATGTGATAATATTAATTATATGTATGTACAAGGGAGATGGTAAAACGTTAGAATCGTGTAGAATATGTGTTTTATATAATACATATGACGATCAGTCACATTGTAGAACGTACGTCTTAATTTTAGAAATGATCTATCTCTCTTTTATTCTTACTCTCGTCGATCAATCAAATACGCTTAATTTCCTATCTTTCTTCCTCTCTCTCTTTCTCTCACTCCCTTTAATAATGATCACAAGTATTACATGAAAATATCAAAACAAATTTTACAAGACTATGTTTCATTATTACTATTATTATCATCATCATTTTATTAATGATATAATTTTCTTAATTAAAAAGAATGTATTGTACATAATATTACTATAAATATATACATATGTGTGTATATATATATATAAATACTATTATATATATTACAATATATAAGTATAGTAATCATGTTTATTATAATTATACTATACTCATCATACTTAAACAAAACAAAAATATATTATATTTTACATAATATATATTTGCAATAGTAATTGTCCTTAATATAATAATATTATACTAATAAAGCTTACAAAAAATTACATATACATATATATAATATATACGACAAAAATCTCATAGTTGTATCTCATAATTATATTCTCTAGACACCCTATATACGGATATATAGTACATATATGTCTAAAAATAACAAAATTATCATTGACAAAAATAAGACAAAAAAAAAGAGAAATAGTTTATATATACATCCATGTATTATATCTATATATATCTATATATATATATGTGTGTGTGTGTGTGTTTATATCGAGACCAAGATAATTCAACCAAAGGGAGAATAAAACTGTCAACTCCGTATATCTATCTCTGTCTCTCTCTTTCTTTTAAGAAGAATCATAGAAATATCACTGTCTCACTCTTTCACCCCTCTCTTTCTCCCTCTCTCTCCCTCTCTCTCTCTCTCTCTCTCTTGTTATTAATCTCAGGAACGTCATCGACGTCTGGCCTTTTCAACTAGTGAAACGTCCGAGAAACAGTGCCGTAGACGTTCGTAGTGCCTTGTGAAGAGTAGAAACAAGAGAGAAAAAGAGATTGTGTATATGTGTGTGTGTAAAAGAGAGAGAGAGAGAGAAAGAGAGAGAGAGAGAAAGAGAGAGAAAGGAACTTGAAAGTTGGAGAGGATTCTTCAAGAGGGATGAAAAAAAGGGAGTAAAAAACGGTGGGAAAGACAATGAAGACGAATGAAGAGAAAGAGAGAGAAAGATTGTTAACTGGAGCGTAAAATTTACATTGGATTCATGACAAACACTATCTTCTTACATTAGAAAATTAGATCATTTTCTATCGTTCTTCGGCCATTACAGTTTTTTTTTTTTTTTTTTTTTTTTTTTTTTTTTTTTTATAGAATTCTTAATGGAATGAAATTTTATTATTCTTAACGATTGACAAAAACTTGCTTTTGGTTTTAAGGATCAAGAAAAAAAATAATTACGTCTTATATATATTAAACACTTAACAATTTTCAGAACGATTATTATCAGCGTATCCTTCTTTTTCTCGATCCTTTTCATTACTTTCTGATTAATCCTAATTGCTCGTAATCATTTTTAATTCGATATCGTAATACATATGTGTGCGTGTGTTTGTACGGGGTGCTATAATCAGTTCAATTAGTTGAAATATTTCGTTCGTTTTCGAAAATAGAATATGAAAGAAAGGAAGAAAAGAATGCCAAAGGAAAAAGTTGTTCAATCAGTGGGATAAAAATTTTGATAACACGTTTTTCTTGATAACACATTGTTCTTGATCTTGTTTGCAAATTAATCGATGGTTCTTTTTTTCTTTTTTCTTTTTTTTTTTTCATTCTTTTATGTTTTATTTTTTTAAACGGATCGACATATTCTCATTACTATAGAAATATGATTTTTAAGACAACGAACACGGCGATATTAATACGTCGACCTTTCAATGGCATTGCGTAAGAATGAAAAACTTTTGTAAAAAAAGAAAAAAGAAAGAAAGAAATAAAAATAGAATGATAAAGTGATAAAATCAAATGAATTCCAAACTATATAGTATGGCGCATAAAAATTTATTATACCAGGTATATAGCAGTTGGACCAATCACTTCTTCGATGTTTGTATAATTTTTTATCTTGAAAGAAAAAATGATATTACAAGTGTTTGAATAAAAGGAGACACCCTGTATGTAAGATTTTACGAGATAACGTATTTAATTGGAATGTTAACGAAGCAAGGCACGTAATAATAAGTTTATGAAGTCAATGGATAAGTATAGTTGGTCAGTGGTTATTATACGAGTTTATTGAACTTCATTATATATATATATATATGATGTATGTATATATATATATATATATATATATATATATATATATATATTGACACATACATATATATATTTTTTTTAAATGATGAAAATAAGAATTATAAGAGCTAAACGTATTTCTCTTTTTTCCTTATATATATGTATATATGTATATATATATATATAAACGATAAATGTAATATACGAGATAATAAACGATTTGTATTTTTAATTTGACTATACCTTTTTTGTTTCTTACTTTTCTTTCTTTTTTTCAGGCTAACATAAGCCAGACGGAATACGAGAGGGCGCACAGAGAGTACCTGAAGAAAGTGCAGCTGTCGCAGCATCATGGACCACCGCAGGAGTCGAGAAAGCGAAGAAGACTTCACGTGTTTCATGGCGCAGGTATTAAAAAAAAACATAATAAAAAAAAGAAAAAAAGAAAAAGAAAGAAAGAAAGAAAGAAAATGAAAGAGATCATGAAAGTTACTTTGTGTTGTACGTATGTACATATACATATATATATAATATATATAATATACATATAATATATATATATATATAATATATTACATATATATGTAAATATATATGTATACATTTATATGTACGTATATTTATGTATATGTATATATATGAGTGTGTGTATATATATATATATATATATATATATATATATATATGTACATACATACATAAGTCTTTTTTTATCTCACGTGAAGAGTAAAAAGAGAATGAGTGAGAGAGAAAAAGAGAGAGAGAGAGAGAGAGAGAGACTTGAAATTTTCACGCGTCGCTCGTAAACTCGTATAAGAAAAGGCTTAACACTTTGTTTCTTACAGATGAGAGAAAGGGTTAAAAGAAAGAAAGAGTGAGAGAGTAAGACAGACAGAAAGAAAGAAAGAGAGAGAGAGAGAGAGATAAAATATATATAGATATAGATAGATAGATACAGAAAGAGAGAAAGAGAGAGAGAGAGAGAGAGAGAAAAATTAAAGGGCCATTTTAAAAAGGGCCACGAAATTTTCTTCAAGAATTCCGACGAAAAGGGTTGCTTATCCGCTACCCTTTCCTCTACCCCCACTTCTTTCCCTCTCTCTCTCTCTCTCTCTCTCTCTGTCATTCTCTCTTTCTCTCTCTTTCTTTCTCTCTCACACATACACACAAACACGACATAACCCCCTAAAAACTCAGGCGAAACTTTTAGCAAAGGACTACTGCAAACTCGTTTCTATTGTCATTTCTCTCTCTCTCTCTCTCTCTCTCTCTCTCTCTCTCTCTCTCTCTCTCTCTCTCTCTCTCTCTCTCTCTTTCTCTTTTCTTCTTTTTTTTTCTTTTGCTCTCTACCAAGCAGCAAAAGACAAAAAAAAAAGAACGAAATGATAGAAGAAGAGGGATGGAAGAGTGAAAGAGGTAATAGAGTGCAGAGTAGGTAAAGGAAGATGAAGAAAATCCCCGAAGCGTTGTAGTTCCCTAAGAACTTGAAACAAACGTTGGAAGTTTGATACTCCTGTCACGGTCAATGAACTTAGACTGGAAGATCTCACGGATCTTAACAGTAGAAAATAGAAGAAAATAGAATAAGAAGATGAGGAAGAGGAAGAAGAGAAGGAGAAGGAGAAGGAGGAGAAGGAGAAGAAGAAGAAGAAGAAGAAGAAGAAGAAGAAGAAATAGAAACTGTATTGCATAATGTAAAAAGGGAGAGAGGATTGATCGATCGTTTATGTGTTTGATAACGATGACGTAACTTTGGATCTTCTAATGCATCATTGGACGTCATCACTTGCGTCAAATATTTTCCGTTTCTGTAGTTTCTCAGAATCGATGACGAATAGCATTGTTAGAATTGTTAGATATCTATCTATCTACCTACTTAACTAGATAGATAGATAGATAGAATAATAAAAAGTAGAGATAGAGAAAGAGAGAGAGAGAGAAACTAGCGGATGCTGAGATGCTAAGATTCGAAGAGTATATTTCTTTTGGAGTGTCTCAAGCAAATATACGAAAGGCTATTATTGGAACTTGTTAGAGAGAGATAAAGAGAAAGAGAGAGAGAGATATATAGATAGATAGATAGAGAGAGAAAGAGAGAATTCACTCCGAAAAATTTTTTAAATCCTCATGTCAATTACATAAGAAATAATTTATATTCATTTTTTATTATTTGATTAAACTTTATTAAGTATATACAGACATACACTTAAGCACACATTGTATTGTGTATATATATATATATGTGTGTGTGTGTGTGTGTGTATCTATATTTAAAAAATGTGATTTAATTTTATTTTAACAAGATTTAAAAATAATCAATTCTTACTACAGAATATTTTTAATTTGACATATAATTGTATCGTACTGATACTATATAATATTTACTTAGTTAATTTATTTTCAGTATGTGGTATATAATCGGATATTTTATAATCTAATCCAAAAGTGGATTGTTGTCGAACGTCCTCCGAAAAAAGTATTTTCAGTTTCCTTGGTAACTCTTAGAAAAATGTTAGATGTATCTTTAGAACATTTATATGATATCGTTTTGTCAGAAATATAATTCCCTACTGGTGTAAATAAACCTTAGGGTTAGGGTTGTAAAAAAAAAAAATAGAAAAGGGGTGCGAGAGAAACGTGACGTTTGGCTAGAAACCAGAAGTCACGTAATATATATATACATATACATATACATATACATATACATATATATATGTATATATGTATATAAAATTGTACGATCTATTCTCTTCTATTCTCTTCTATTTTCTTCTGATCTATTCTATTTTATTCCATTCTATTTTATTCTTTTCAATATTCTTTTCTTTCTTTCTTTCTTCTTTTTTTTTTTATACAATTTTCTTAGACAGCATTTATCGTAGATTTCGAAAGGGAATGTTTATTCGTGTCAATAAGATAAATTTTAAAGCCACTGATATATTATTAGATACTCTCTTTTAACACTATTGCAGTTGCTTTTCTCTCGAGCCAATTCATTCTTTCTTTCATCACGTTACTTCTCCTTCATTTCTTTTATAAACAACGAGCTATGTTATGTTACATACATATATATATGTGTATATATATATATTATACATAGATAGATACACACACACACATATATATGTATATACTAGAATGATATAATAAGAATTTTGAAACTGTAGATCTCATATCCACTTGAAAAGACAAATTAATCCATGGTAATACGAATATTAGTTTCTTGAAGATGTTAGAAAAATCATTCTTTGATTTGTTAGTACAACTGATTTCTTCTTAAATCTTATATAATTCTTCAGTTAATTTTTATTAGTAGGTATTAAGATTAAAAAAGATAGATAATGATCGTTTGTGAATATTCGAGTATGAATGAACGTTTCAATTTGAATGATTTGATCAAGATTAATATTTTTTTGTAACAGGTAGGACTTATGATTTTGTTGATTCAAAAAAGAGAGAAGAGAAAAACAAAAAAAAAGTAATAAGTAATTAATCCATATTATGACGAGAAGGTAGATAATTGTTAGTCGTTTATCTTAAGTATGAATATCATTCTCATAATTTCTATATATGTATGTATGTAAGTTTAGAATGATCTAATTAACGAGATAGATATTTCCTCTGGCAATTATGAATTTATGTGATTATACTGATATAAAAGAATAAAAGAAAAAAATCAGTACGTACAATTTATTTGTATTAAAAAGTTAGATAATAGTAGAGTCGTTTATCTTCAGTATGAACATTGTAATCATAATCATTAACGAGACACATGTTTTCAGTAACAACGTAGATATTTCTGATTTATCTAATTTAAAAATCAGTACGTGTAATTTATCTGTATTAAGAAGATAGATTATATAGTAGTAGCTGTTTATCTTTTAGTATACGAAGAATATAGTTATTTAAATGATTTAATTAACAAAGCACATTTTTACAATAATAACGTAGATATTTCTGAATTGGCTGACTGAAATATTAGTAGATGTAATTAATATTTATTAAGAAGTTAGATAATATAATAGTAGTTATTTATCTTTCAGTATACAAAGAACATCATAATTGAAATGATTTAATTAACAAGACACATGTTTTCACTAACTACATAGATAGTTACGTTTTAGTTGATACAAAAGTTAATACATGTAATTTATCTTTATTAAGAAATTAGATTAATAATAGAATCGTTTATCTACAATACTATAAATGATATACATAATTAACAATATATATGTTTTCAATTAACAAATAGAATTTCTGATTCCGCTTGATTGAGAAATCAAGAAATAATTTGTCTTTAAACTTTAAAAAGATAATAACAGATAATAACTAAAATAATAATTACATACTCGTTTATCTTCGATTAAGGAACATCGTAATTTAAATGATACAATTGACAATGTGGACATCGGGACAAGTAGAATTTCATTTCGATTTCTACTGATCGAAAAGAAAGATCAACAATAAATAATTTGTCTTCTATTAAGAAGAATAGATAAAATAATAGAGTCGTATATCTTTAGTTAATTAACAACATAGTTTATCAGAATTATCTAATTAACGAGACACATGTTTTCACAGTAACAACGCAGATAGATTATTTCTTATCCTGCTGACCGGAGGAAGAAAAAGAAAAAAAGAAAAAAAAGAAAAAAAAAGAAAGAAAGAAACAAATAAAAAAGAAAAAAAAATCAAAGCTAGTAGCAAGTATGTATTATGGAATCTGGCATGTTGAGATGACCTTAGGTTTTAGGTCGGACATTCATCCAAAGTGTACCTACTCGAGCTGACCAGTCTGAAGTGGTGCTTGTCTACGGTGGTAGTAACGTTAAGAAGAAGAAGATGAAGAAGAAGAAGAAGAAGAAGAAGAAGATGAAGAAGAAAGAAAGAAAGAAAGAAAGAAAGAAAGAAAGAAAGAAAGAAGAAGACTTCTTTGCTCGTGACGGCTCGCCTCGCAGCCTCTACACGGCTGTTATTATGAAATAGAAATTCCATGCTCGGCGGAATGCCGAGCGACGAGTTCCTCGATGCAATAAGAACGAATCGCCGACGAAATGCACGAGCAGCAACAGCAATGTAGAAGAAGTTAGTAGCAGTAGCGGTAGCAGTAGTCTGCAATCCCCTTTTGTCTTCGATCTGAACAGTTTCGATCAATTTCTTACTTTTCTTTTTTTCTTTTTCCTCTCTTTCTCTCTTTTTTTTTCTTCTTTTTGATCGAATATCGACATCATTTACTTAACAAGAATGTGTTTTATATAATTTTGTTAATATTACAGTTAGATTATCAATCTTGATCGTTTAACTCTCTGCGATTCAATCTCTTGTTGTATGTAATACAAGAAAATTTGTATATATTATTAGTAATAGTATAATGATATATAATGTATGTATTATATACTATATACTATTATATAAATAGTATATATAGTATATAGTATATGATATATAGAATAATATATACTTTATATATATATATATATATATATATATATATATATATATTATATTGCTTGATGTAATATAATTATTATATTATTGTTATTATATTAGTAACAGTATAGTAATAATATATTATATAATTGTATAATATATATTTACGAATAATATACTATAGTTATAAATAAATATATAATTAGATAATATATATTTATTAATAATATACTATATAGATATTATTTATTGTTAGTATATAGTATAATCAGATTATTTTTTACTTTCTCTCTCTCTCTCTCTCTCTCTCTGTCTATCTCATTTTATTTTTAGCGCCACGTGCAATTTGCTTCCACGTTTTAACATGATTAACGGCGCTCAACGATCTCGCAGTTAATTGAGTTACGATCCGAGCCGGCGTTGTCATCGAACTCGACGAATTAATTCGGATTGTCGACGACACTCGGAGTATATATTCGAAATTTCAAAAAGAGATTCAAGTTGATATAATTGCAATTATAAAAATCAGATCGAATTGAGAAACATTTTTATATTCTGTATTGTTTAAATTGTAATTTCGTTTTCTCTTTCTTTTTCTTTTTATATTTCTTTATCAATTTGACAAAATTACATAGATATTCAGATCACTTTAAACAAACTAATATCGCCTGAAAAATTTATTTTATAATATTGTATCAAAATTCAATTATTATAATACCACGTACGTTTATACGGGAGGTGATCGTATTAATTTATAATTTTTATATCACGTTCCCAAAGTATTTGTTTTTTAGTATATATTTAAATTACATATGCACGTATGTGTATTACATACATACGTAGAAAGATACACGAGTAAATAAAAATATCAATAATCTATTAATTTATCTAAATGATATACGAAGACTAAATTATATTTCATTGATAATAATTACAATAATTTTTACATTAGTTTTAAATCATGTCCATTTTTTAATATTTAAGCTAGTACTTTCGACAGAAAGTTTAACAATTTTATATATATATATATATATACATATATATATGTACAATACGTAGGAAGAGATACGAAAGAACGTAGAAACGTCAATCATCTTTGAAATGATCTAACCAAAGTAGTAAATCAGGCACGTGCGTTGGCGTATAATCAGGAAGTACAAAATAAGAGAGGACCTTTAATCATGAATTTTGCCGATCTAACAAATACTAGAGATATCTCTCTCTCTCTCTCTTTCTATCGTACACACATACACAAACACATTTTCTCTCATTCTCATTTTACTCTCTAATTCGTATTGCCATGACTTGAGTTAGTTCTGGACGTTTAAACCACTCGTTTTCCAGGAATCGAGCTAAGATTCTAAAAAGGATACAGAACGGAAGACGCATTTCTCTCTCTCTCTCTCTCTCTCTCTCTCTCTCTCTCACTCTCTCTATTTCTTACGTGATGCGAAAATACCTTACGAGAAACGTTCTTGATGTCTATTCTTAGAATCGAAGTCGTGTGATAAAGTCTATAATTGGCACGGCTTACCATTTCATAGTGTGTGTGTGTATTTATATATGTATGTGTATGTATATGTGTGTGAATGTGTGTCGGTTATTTAGGACGTATAATCGAAGTTGCGATTTCGCAGTACGAAATTCTCCAAGTCTGACGAATATCAACAGATATTGAGTTGTGTGTGTCCGGTCTATTGAAGAAAATGCCGTGAATTCCAAAAGGATTTATCATTCGAGTTATTTTCTGAAGAATCGTCAACCGACTAAGACGAAATCTTCATCCTCCTACGATCTATCGTCTCTCTCTCTCTCTCTCTCTCTCTCTCTCTCTCTCTCTCTCTCTCTCTCTCTCTCTCTCTCTCTCTCTCTCTCTCTCTCTCTCTCTCTCTCTCTCTCTCTCTCTTTCTCTTTCTCTCTCTCTCTGTCTCTCTTTCTCTCATACAGGAACGCTTTCGTACTCACTTCGTCTAATTCTATTTATGAATGAACGTAACAGTAAGTTGGTGTTAATCCGTGTGAGACATTCGTAGTTTCCCTCTTTAAGATTTATGTGAAAATTTTAATCACCTGCCAATTTGTCCGAAACGAGGTACGATCAACGATCGATTGATAAATAGATCGTTATTAATGTTCGAGGAATCGTTCGATAATTTTGTTCTTCTTTTATTCTTCTTTTTCTTTTTTTTTTTTTTTTTTCTTATAATCGTAGTAACGTAATCGGGATTGTTTAGTAGTTATTAGATTGTTTGAGGTTTATTAGAATCGTCTGTTATCGAATCTATTTGCAAAAATAATAAAACGATCTATCGATCGTAAATGAACGTGAACGATAATAAGATAATAAGTAAATTTATTTTCACGAAATAATAGAGTACAACTTTCATCCTTCTAAGATTAATCTTACAAACTAAACATCGTCATCATCATCTCTCTCTCTCTCTCTCTCTCTCTCTCTCTCTCTCTGACTGTCTCTCTGTTAATCATTTACACATAAACACTTTATAAATCATTCGACGAAACATCCAATTTGTCAATCAATCCGAAGTGTTCTGTTACAGCCCCATAAACGTTCTAGGCATCCCATAATTCCGTAGAATCTTATTCTTATCTAGCCAATAAATCATTCTATCTCTTTCTCTTTCTCTTTTTCTCTCTCACACACACACGTCCCACGTGTTCTCTGACATAGCCACAGGAGAAAGAGAAAGAGAAACAGAGAGAGAGAGAGAGAGAGAGAAAGAGAGAGAGAGAATGAAATAGAGATATATTAGAGATAATTTCACGAGGCGTTGAATGTTCGTACGCATAATTGAAATTTCACATCTGAATCGATACTATTCGATACAACATACCAATCATGATAATTTGACATACTATCGGATCCCATAAGCATAGAGAGATATTGGGCTTAGTAATTAGCGATAATTGATTAGGGTTGATTATCTAGAAAAAGGTTTTTAACGATGACTCGTTTAAAAGACATCTTCGAAAGATTATAAATCATCATCTCTAAACTACACATAAAACTATCGTGCTGAAATTATTTTCTTGAAAATTGAAACGTCCAAACGATTTTAATGGCGCCTTTTGGAAAATAAACAAAATTGACATGCGTTTCTAAGATTCGAGGAAGTTTCGTTTCGGCTTTGATATGTTTAATGGATCGAAATAGTTAATTATTACGAAAGACTTGTGCTTTTTAATCTAAAGTATGTATGTATCTATGTGTTTGTGTATTTAGGGGAAAAAGGAAAGGGGAGAGGGAGTGAATGAGTGAGTGAGTGAGTGAGTGAGTGAGTGGGTGGGTGGGTGGGTGGTTATATACGTGTGAGTAATCTACTTTAATAGAACATTAGGGTTTTCCAAATTATTCGAATTGTTATCATTTCTATTAATAATTATGATTATAAGATATTTTTTTTATCATTTCTCTCTCTCTCTTTCTCTCTCTGTCTCTTTTTTCTCTCTTATTTGTTAATTGAATATTACGTATTATTTCATATCGTGTTCAGTTTGTTAATTAAGCTGAATATAATTGTACGAGTTGATTGAAAATATTTTTTATTGGGACGTTGTTCTTGAAACTTGATATAACTCTATCTATGGATAATTATGGTAATGAGATTTTTCGTTATTTAAATTTTATATATTATGTTATTTCGTATGATATTTAACTTATCGATTAACTTGAGAATAATTTTACAATACAAAGTTCGAAGTTTTTTTACAACAGAATTTCAAAAATATTTTCTGTGTGTGTACACAGAACATATATATTGTATATTACATATCATATAATTAACTTATAATTAACTATCTCTATCTTTGTTTTTTGTTACTTGTTCGTATAAAAGAAAAAAGAAAAATTAAAAAAAGGAAAGAAAGGGAAAAAGAAAGGAGAAAAATATCGACGATATTGACGATAGTACAGTTCTTAAGCAAATCAGTGAATTCCACGAAGTCGTTCGTATATTTCATTATCAGTATCTTCGTACACACATACACACATACATAATAAATACACATATGTTGCTTAAAAAGCTCGTAAAATCCTTTTCTGAGTATGGAAAAGAACAGGAAGAAATTTCGACGAAGGTAAACGATCGCTATCTTTCTCCCTTTTTTTCAAACGAACAACCTCGAAATAAAATAAACAAATTAAAAAGAAAAAAAAGAAGAAGAAGAAGAAAAGGAAAGAAGATGAAAGATAAAAGAAAGTAGGAACCACGTTTTCATTGATAAGAAACGTGTTCGCTCGAAAAATTCTTCGATATTTTAATATAAATAAAAAAGAATTATAAAATATGATTTGAGAACAGAACAGTGATATTTATCAGATTGACACGGAGGTGGACCTCATATCGAACCTCATAAAACAGGGACCTTCTTTCGCAACGATGTATATATATATATATATACACATATGGTTTCTTATCATGAATTAAATTTACATCAGAAACTACAAGTTGTCGAGAGTAGATGATCAATTCTTGATCACTTTCAAAACAAGAAACAAGTTTAATAATTAATTAACGCTTCGAATATCATTATTATTATTATTATTATTATTATTATTATTATTATTATTATTATTATTATTATTATATTATTATTGATATTTCTCAAAACTGTGCTAAGTTCGAAAGTTGAAATCGATAGGAACATAACGAAAACGAACTAGATAATAACCCAATAATGATCCAGAAAATAATCTAAATATGATCTAAAAATAAGAACTTTTAATAATGAAACCTCTCGTATATATTATTATTTCTTCGACCGTAAAGATTGAAATTATTAGAAATTATAATAAGTATGAGAGTTGAAATCACTCGATAGGAACGTATAGAATATGATCTATAATAAAAAATAATTCGATAATGATCCTGAAAATAATGCGATAATGATCCAGAAAATAATCCAGTAATGATCTAATAATAATCTATAATCTAAAATAATCTAAAAATAATCTATGAATATACTTTTTTAATAATTTCTGCCTGAACGATCTTTTACGTATCTTTTCAATTATAATAATAATTTTTTTAGAAAATCTGATAGGTTTAGATGAGTTTCATACAACTATTATAAAATAATAAGAAACGAATTAAGTTTCCAGTCAATCTAGAAAACGATCTAAAAACGATCTAAAAAATCATTCGGAAATGATCTAGAAGAAAAAATTCTTTATCGACTTCGACAACATTTTCTCAATAATAATAACGATAATGATAACAACAATAAGTACAATAATAATAATTGTTTAAAATACTTGACAAATTTATACGAGGTTCATATTATATATATATATTATCAAATAATTAGGAACATTAACAATAAATTTCTAATCGATCTCTCTACATCTCTCTTTATCTTCTTCTATTCTTTCTCTTTTTCTATTTATTTATATATATCTCATTTATAATGCATACATATATATATATATACATTAAAAAACGTTCAGGATATATATAAATACATACAAACATACATACGTACATACCTTATAACAATAGTATTTATTGGTAAATTAAAAGACGTCTCGTAAGAAAACAATGTAACAATTTAGAAGACTTTCTCTTTGCTATTTACTCGATCCTTTATTATCTTTCTCTCTCTTTCTCTCTTTCTATCTCTATCTCTATCTCTATGTCTCTCTACATATATCTCTTTCTAACAATCGATTGTTAGTTGGCAATAAGCCTCGAGTTTCGCCACTTTTCACATGAACTGCTTTCCTATACGTTTGTCCTCCATTTTTGCTTTTATACAGACACACACACATACTACACACACACACACACACAGACAGATGTGTACGTATGTATAAATATATATAGATACATACATACATATGTATCTATATATGTATGTATGTATAAAACATTATATAGACCTACGACAACGTTATATACGATATTAACGTTAAACAATTAAGTTGGCGATCAGCCTGGAATTCCTTTCAATAGAAATTCCACGAAGTAAAAGATTTTAACATCTTTACGAACGATGGAAAGATCAAATAATGCGAGGGAGGAAGTGGGGGAGAGGAAGTGGAAGGGAATGGAAAGGTGAGAAGGAGCGACAGAGGAAAGATTGGGAGGGGATGACGCATGAATGAATTAGAATGTTTCGAATGTTAACGCGTTAGAGAAACGTTTATAAAGAGAGGAACGTGATCGATCACGTTGTCACGTTAGAATGTGTCCGTGTTCTTGTGTGTGTAACAAACAGTAACGTTCAGTACCGACCTACTTCTCGCCCGTTGACATCAAACATGATAATGTTCTAATAAAGTATCTAATACGTATACATATATATATATATATATATATATTATTATTTTATATATGTATATATATATATATTTTAGTAGTTTTGTTATAGTTGAAGAGGTTTCATTACAATGTTTTTATTAAATGATTTATTTGAATAATTTATTGGAATAATAAATTGTTTAAAATATTCTAAACGTTCTATTATTCTAATAAATTATTTATATATTATTATTATTGTTATTATTATTATGAATATAATAACAGAATAGTGAGTTTGTGTGGTTGTAAATGAATGATATATATAATGTATCTAATGAAAAAAGAGATGGAAGGAGAGAAAGAAAGAGATGATCTGAGAAGATTTATTTTAGCTTCTTTGTTTTATTTTCAATGTAAATAATAAAATAACATTATCAATCTAATTATAATTACAACTTTTATATCAACAGACGTATGTTATGTGATGTTATATGAATATTATTTATATTATCAAATTTATATATTATATAATATATTAACCCATGAATCACAATTACATTCATTTCATTAATGATTCATGATTTTGAAGACTGTACATCTGTTTTTTCTAAAAAAAAAAAAAAAAAAAAAAAAAATGTTTGGAGAAAGATTTAAAAAAAAAAAAAAAAAAATAGATATGAAAGAAAGAAAGAAACAAAAAAGAAAAAAGGAAGAAAGAAAAGAGGATTAAATAATTGTTCACTTAACAAATGGGTTATTGGACTGGCTTACACAGGATGTTAGTAATGCTTCACGTTCCTCCACGATGTAGAAAATGCAGACGGTCTGGACCGTGAGACAATTATTAACGCGTCGCATTAAACACGCTTTCTCTCTATCTATCTCTCTCTCTTTCTCTCTTTTTCTGTACATATATATATATACATATATATTTATCACGTACAACATATGCATATTCACGGAGCAATTATTGTTAACTCTTCCTCTGGAAACAGCAGATGCTGGACGAAGATGATGCTGTTTGCATCCCTCTTAGCTATTTCACGATTACTTCTAGAAATGATTTCAACTTTAAAAAATGGATGTTTAGGGTGTTAAAGAAGTAAAAAAAGAAATGAAGAAGAATTCTTAACGCTAAAGTTCTAATAAAAAAAAAATTAACAAGATCGAAAAGAATAATTTTAAGATAGCTAGATGAAAAATTGAAAAAAAAAAAGAAAAAAAAAGAGCCCTGCCGATCGATCTACGAAACTAATCAAACGAAACCGATCAAAATAGACTTGACAAAATCAAAAAAAAAAAGAGAGAAAGAGAGAGAGAGAGAGATAAATTAACGAAAAAGTCGTCTCGAAATAACTGACAATAAGTCAAAACAAAAATGCAAAAATAGTTTCATTAAACGTCTATCCAAAAATAGATTCTGATTACGACGGAAAAAAAAACAATAAAAAGAAAAGAAAAAGAAAAAGGAAAAAAAAAATAAAGAAAAAAGAATGTGCGCAAAAATACCTGCATTTTTCATTCTTTTTTTTTTTCTTTCTTTTTTTTTCTTTCTTCTTCTTTTTTTTTTTTTTTTTTTTTTAATAACATCATCATTATGAGGCTTTCCTCATAAATTTAATTTCAACGTAAAAGACTTAAACGCGACTTCGAGCATGACGAAAGAAATCGTCTGGCTCGATAAAATGATTCCCCGAGTGATAATAATTCCCATTAATGATTTTCCATTTTCCAATGACGTAATAACATTCTTCTTCATAGCGATCTTTAAACATACATAGACATCATAGAGAGAGACACACAGACAAATCTTTCGGTTTCTTTTGTTGCAGAGCATTTTG
The DNA here is from genome assembly GCF_905475345.1 of Vespula vulgaris. Lineage (NCBI taxonomy): Eukaryota > Metazoa > Arthropoda > Insecta > Hymenoptera > Vespidae > Vespula > Vespula vulgaris. The sequence continues at coordinate 2,589,010 of NC_066603.1, read as the reverse complement.
GAAATAGGACGAGACGAGAGACGATGGAAGCAAAATCAGAATCAGAAGGAGAAGAAGAAGAAGAAGTAGCAGCAGAAGAAGAAGAAATAGAAGAAGTCAAAGAAAAGGAAGAATACGATGAGGAAATAGAAAAAAAACAAGATGAAGAAAAAGAAAAAGAAGAAGAAGAAGAAGAAGAAGAAGAAGAAGAAGACGATGAAGTAGAAAAAGAAGGACAAAAGGAAAAAGAAAAAGATGGCGAGATTCTTCAACGATTGTTCTTCCCAGTGGAAATACCCGAGGATTTAAACGAAGAATATTCCACGGTTGATCATGCATCCTTGAGGTTTCTTTTAACGGGAGATCACCGAGGTAGTAGTAACAATGACAACTATCTGGAAATTGTCGTTTATCTACGAAACGAACAATTGGATACCGAAACGATAACGTCGTCGTCATCATCATCATCATCATCATCAGCATCAGCATCATCGTCATTATCAACTTTGTCGTCGTCGTCGTCGTCGCCGTCGTCATCGTCAGGCTCAACAAGAAAAACAACAAGGAGTAGGAAACGAAGTCCACAAGTACGAAGAAAAATTCGATTGGACGATCCGAGAGATTCGAAATGGTTAGAATTTGATGTTACGGATTTAACGATAAGTTCCTTCCTCGATGAACCTAAGATCCTCGAATTCGAGATAGAGTTTTTACAAAATGGCAAACGGAATCGTCGTAACATTGATCTACCTGTTTTAAATCTTTTCACAACGTCGTATGAGACTATGATTAATAATAATAATAATTATAATAATAATAATAATAATAATAATAATAATAATAATAATAATAATAATAATAACAATAATAATAAAGTTAATAGAAGAAGGAAACGCGGTGCACCGGAGCAATTGTTATCGCTTCACAAGGGCCGAAGGACCGAGTGTCGGGGTGACAACAAAAAATGTTGTAGACACGAAATGACTGTTATATTCAAGGATTTAAAGGGTTTCGAATTTATCGTACAGCCGAAAACATTCGACGCGGGTTATTGTAAGGGCCGTTGTCCACCAAGATACAATCCTGCCCATCACCATGCCCTATTACAAAGCCTGATATGGAAGGAAGACAGAAGGAAAGCACCGAGACCTTGTTGTGCACCAAGCAAACTCGCCGAACTCGAGATTCTTTATTTCGACGAGAACGACTCTACCAGTTTGAAGGTCTCCAATTGGAAGAACATGCGTGTATTGGAGTGTGCTTGCTCGTAGAAAGGGAGAAAGGGACCTTCGAAAGAGAGAAAGAGAGACAGAGACAGAGAGAGACAGAGAGAGAGAGAGAGAGAGAGATGGTCTTGAACCAATCCAGGAGTCGTTTAGGACTCACCAAAGAATCGTCCGAATAACGTGGTTTGTCTGTCAGGTGGTTTTTTTTTTGTTTAACCCTTTCCTCAACCCCCCACCAACCCTATTTCGTTTTACTTTATCTTTTTTTTTTTTTAATCTTTATTTGTCTATTTTGTTCAATTTCTCTTTGTTTTTTTTTTTTTTAATCTTTATCTATTCATTTTTTTTTTTTTTAATCTATTCATCCTTTTTTACTTCCTTTCGTTAACGCAATCTCTTATCTATTTTTATTAAAAAAAAAAAAAAAAAAACTAAAAAAAAATCACTAATAGGATATATACTTCCTTGTCGATCTTCCTTTCGTTCGATATTATTATAAGAGATATAAATACGTAAGAGATAAGATTAGAAAATTAGGGATCTAATTTCTGCTGGGGAAGGGAGGAAAGAAAAAGAAACCACCTAAAAAGAAATCCAGAAGAAGACCCCCTTTTGACTCCCTCTCGGTAATAGCGGGTCTCACATTGACTGTGATACTAAGATATCTGCTTGTCATTGTTCATTATAGTTGTTACTATTAGTTGTATTTTTTTAATTATAAGGATTCTTTTTAATCGTTAACTAACCTGATCGAGATATTGTCGAGTTTGTTTGTTTGTTTGTTTCTTTTTCTTTATTTTTTTATTTTTATTATTTTTTTTTATTTCTCTTCTATCTATATATCTATCTATCTATCTATCTATATATGTATGTATGTATGTATGTATGTATGTATGTATGTATGTATGTATCTATGTATGTATGTATATACATATATAATATTATTATGCATTATAAATTCTCTTTATATGCCTCTATATACTCGGATTTCTTTTTTATTGTTTCTATAAAAGGAAATAATTATTTAAATTTGCAAATTATAGTATTACTTATAAAAGGGCGAGGTCAAAAGTTTCTAAGTCATTTTTAAAAATCAATTACTCTTTCTTTTCGAGATTCCTTAGGCCTAATACCTTCTTCTTTTTTTAATTATAGAACTACGAGTCCAGCTTGCGTAATAGTACAAGGCTAACAAGAAGCTTAAAAAGTTTCGCCAAAGGACAATTGATTTTTGAAATCATTTAAAAGCTTTTGATCTACATAAAAACTTTTTGATCACCCTGTACTTAAAAAAAATTTAAGATATATATATATATATATATATATATATATATATCACACGTATATATATATATATACACATATACATATATAGATATATAAAATAAAATTTACAAAATATATATGATTTTCAAAGTTTTTGAATGGTGTTATATATAGAGGTACATTTTTAATAATAATTCATTAATTAACAATTTGGCCGTTTAATAACACGTTTCGTTATTAAATTCATTTCTATGAATATATTTTACTAATCGACTTATCGATCAGGATATAACGTTTCCTTGTATATGTATGTACGAAAAAAAGGCCATAATCATTAATGTATCTATAGCCCATACGTATTTATTAATTTATTACAATCATTTTAGGCTAATAACTATTTAAAAAAAAAAAAAAAGAAAAAAAATGAAGAAAAAAAAGAAAAAAGTGGAAAAAAAAAGAAAAAAAATACATACTTGACTATACTATTACTATTATCTACTACTATCTACTATTATTATTACGCACAAAAAAGAAATTTAATCTCGACGTTTCTCAAAGGAAAAAGAAGAAGAGGATGAAGACGAAGATGAAAATGAAGATGAAGATGATGATGAAGATGAAGATGAAGATGGAAAGATAAAGGAAACGTGTGTTATGCAATTAAACTCCTTCAGCTTTACAAGAAAAAAAGAAAGAATGAAAAAACTAATCTTTTTTTATTATTTTTTTTTTGTTAATTAATTAATTTTACTAGTTCCTATAGTATTTATGAGAAAATAGAATCTTCACAAGGTTTATATTATTAATTGCATTATACTTCAAAAGAAAAAGTTCAGCCTGCGCCCTTCATCCCTCCCGAAGAACGTCCATCCTTCCCTTTACATCATTAGAAAAAACATATTAGATTTAAATTAGATAAAGATAAAAAGTAAAAAGGAATAAAAAAAAGAAAAAGAAAGAAATGCGAATAATAACGAATTAACGAATAAATAACGTAAAAAAATATGATTATCGTTAAAAGAAAAGAAAAAAAATGATAATAATAATTAATAATAATAATTAATAATAATAATAATAGTAATAATAATAATAATAATAATAATAATAATAATAATCCTTTTTTCTAAAACTGAAATTTTTCTAATGCATCATCGTTCCTTAAATTATTTGTTCGATATATAATTCTTTTTTATTATTTTTATTAAAAATATATATATATATATATATATATATACGTGTATGTATATATATATATCCTTTCTACGTACAATGAATATAAAAATTCTCCATTATCCTGCCCCTCCTACCCGCGTCTTTGTCAATAAAATAAAATATAAGAGAGTACACATACTTACACAGATTATTATTCTAATTTATAGGAAAATCTTAAGTATATGAGGATCGATGAATTTTCAACAATAATAATAAAAAGAAAAAAAAAAAAAAGAAAAAAGAATTAAAGAAAAATAAAAAATAAACAGGAAAAGAAACGAAAAAAGAAACAACAAGAGAAGAATTTTTGATTGTTACACATTTTTTCCTTCTCGCTCGTTGTTCTATCTCTTCTATTTTTGCTTCTTAATGTTTCACTAACGTATCATTTTTTTTAAGGTCGACAACTTTTCTATGTTATAACGAAGGAAAACGTGTCTGGTCTATAACTACCCTGTGTCTTCTGTTAGAAAGATGATAAAACGTGTCGCGTGTAAAATTATGAAGTTTTATGTGTGTGTAATACATACATATTATATATATATATATATATATATATATATATATATATATATATATATATATATATATATATGTATGTATGTAGTAAGTGTATGTGCGTAGTAAGTACCCGTTGTGGTTATTTATTATTCACATACTTTGACTTTTGAATTGCACAATACTCTCGAATGTTGATATTAAGAGTATTATAGCGCGTTAAGGGCTATATAGTTTCTATAGTTTCTATGAATAAAGTTGGAAGAATCTCTGGAGAGCACTACTTCGGGGTTATCACGAAACGACAGCAATAAACTTTCCTTGGACGTGACGAACGTTTCCTTTGCTCGAGTTCGAAGGTTACCTTCACATTATGCAACTAATCATTCTTGTTTATCTTTTACATAGAGTTTTACAATAACGTTTCAATGAATTGCGAGTAAAAGGTACGTATACATATACATACGCTTGGACGATTATATTGCGTATAAATGTGTACGATAATATTTTTTCTATCATTCTTATATACGTTTCTCTTTGTATACAAACAAAATTATTTAATCGTCTTATTAATCTTAAGTGAAAATTAATAATACGAGGTAATATTGGAATACGATTGGATAGAGAAAATTGACAAGTTTCAAAAAAAATATCTTGTTTTTTTTTTTTTTTTCTTTTTCTTTGTTTCTTCATTGTTGATAGTACGTGCGAAAACAGTTTCTGATAATTCATTTATATCCATTCGGTATGAAACATATATGTGTGTATGTGTAATTTGAAAATGATATAGATCAATTTCATCTTAGAAAAACTTTACAAATTCTAAGATAAATATTTTTTTATCTCCTGTCTGTCTTGCCAACTCCTCTTTTACCAGAGAACAAGTGTTTAGGCATTTTAGTGCCAATAAATCTGTCTGCTTCTCCCTTAAGACCCTTCTTTGCAATCTTCTTTTTCAAAGCCTTGTGCGCTATATTTTTCAACTTAGTTTTCATCTACAAAAAAAACAAAAAGAATTGTATGAGTTACGTTGGTTTCTATTGTTATTTTTTTTAATTTTTTTCCCTCTGTTTCTTCTTCTTTTTTTTTCTACTCACAGCATTATCCTTAACACCCGTTTCATCTCGTGGCGGTTTTGAAACACTACGTGCTCTTGATAATGATACCGACTCTATTCGCATTTTCTTACTTGCTATTTGCGAACGTGATCTAGATCTACTCCTCTTTTTTGTAAAGTGTGCCTTTATGGAAACAAGATTAATTATGTTAATAATTGAGAAGTTATATGTACATACTATATATATTGGAATAGAAATTGACGCCTACTTACATTTTCTGTATTTTTCATATCAATCCCAAGGTCTTCCATCTGTTCTTTCAATTTCGAGACAGATCTGTCTCGTATCTTTGCTGCAGCTGTTCGTGGCATAACTGGTTTTGTAGATGCTTTTTGTATACGAGCTTCGTCCTTCATGATTATCTTCTTATCACGAATCTGTTTAGCCAATGCTATGATCTCACGCATAGTTTCTGTCAATTGTGGTATTTTGTAATCGTACATACCAGCTTCTTCTCTCAAATGTTCCTCTAATTCTAATTGATTTAATTTCTGAAATTTTCGATTGGAATTCAGTGATCATAGAGTACGATTAATATATTTAGTTGATAAATTAGTGATCTATACGAACCTCGAATATTTCTGGATCAATATAATCCGCTATGTTATGACCTTCCCAGATTTCTGGTATAATGTCGTATTTCTGTTCACCTTCGATATCGTAATTCTTCTTCAAATCAAGTACATAATCATCACCCATCTCTTCTTCTATTTCTTTTTCCAATTTTCGTTTTTGTTCTACCTTATCAGCTATAGCTTGCTTCTTGCGTAAGACACTTTCTGGAATACATGGTGCTCGAATTTTTTCATCTCTTGGTACCGGTTGAGCAACATGTAATCGATTTAATATACCTTCCACCTGTTATATATAATTATTAGTATGTACTATATATTGGTATAAAAAAATAGAAGATTATTTCGTTAGGATACCTTCTTTGTCTTGATCTTTTGATCGACTCTGAAAGCTAGCAAACGATCACACGTTTGTGTTTTTACATCCATAACGCCAAAATCTGTTAAAGTACTCATTTCTAATACTGGCACATTTTCATCCGCTTCTAATGGCTTCAAAATCTCGCGTTTTTCAAATGGAAGTTCTTCCAAGCGTGTGACGTCTACCTTGTTCATTACGATTAACAATGGCTTATTGGTAAACAAAGGTTTGATAGATTCGAATAATTTAACCTGAAAAGATGAAAGAAGAAAATATTAGTTTGACAAAAGATAAAGCAAGATATTTCTTAGGAATAGTTGAAATTACTCACTTGTTCTTCTAATGTATGTCCACATTGTTCAGATATGTCACAAAAATAAAGTACGGCTGCACGCAAGTGAGCAAGAGCTGTAACTGCTTGCATTTCTATTACGTTTCTCTGTTCTAACGGATGATCCAATATACCAGGTGTGTCTATTACTTGCCAACGTAAGTATTTGTAATCTGTATGTCCTACATACAACGATTTCGTCGTAAATGCATACGGCTGAACATCTACATCGGCACGTGTAATCTATATTCAAAAACAATTCGAAATTAGCTAGGTAATATATGCGGAAGTATATAATTTTTCTCTAAGAACAAAAATCAACTTACTTTGTTGATAAAACTACTTTTACCAACATTTGGAAATCCACAAATAATAATCGTGCGTGTATAAGGATCTATACTTGGCAATCTAGCTAAATGTTGACGAACTTGTTCAAGATAAGTCAAATTAGAAGCTTGTCTTTTCATAATAGTGGCCATACGACCTAAAGCTGCTTTCTTTAATTGTTTGCATCGATATAAAGAATCACCATACTTCAATAAACGAACGTAATCTTTAGCAACACTGTTAACAATAATTTATATATAATAAATAGTAAATAATTCATATAATTACAAATTTAATACAGTCTTAATTATCTCAAACTTACTTATCTATCAAATGGCGTGCAGTATTAATCTGTCCAAGAGCTAATTTGTAATGATCCTTGTCGTACAAGATATTCATTAAGTCTGCATAAAACGGATGGACATCGTCGAGCTTAGGGAAATCTTGAATTATTTGTGATAATCTATCATGAAAATTCTGTTGTGTAAATTTAACTTTACGCGTATAAAACGCACGTATCCTTGTGATCTTATAATTCTTATGAATAACGGTAGGAGTTTTACGTTGTGTTTTTGATAAAATTATATCAATAAAATCCTACGAAAGACAAAAACAAGAAAAATTTAAATACGTGAATACAAAGTATACGTAATCATAATTTATAAAGCATAAAATTATATATAAAATTTTAACTTTATTAAAAACTTTATATAAATAAGAATAATCCTAACCTTCGCTGTTGGGACGACGGCTATCTTTTTGAAGTTATACAGCACCATTTTGATATTACTTCACAATTCTTTCGTATATACAAAAATTACAACGATAAACAATCGTGCTTAGGTTAATTTTTAATTAATATATATTTTATTTAACATATATATTAAAAGCACGTGGAACACTACGGCGCCATTGTTTAAGAAAAGGACGGACGATTCTGTTCTATCTTTCTAAATCTCAAATCATTCGCAAGATAGCGCTTCACAATTATTTATTTCAATATTTGGCTACACTGTGTTCGAATTGGCGCTATACTAATAAAATATAAATTCGAAATTGTATGTATATTATATGGAAATATCTTCCATTACTTTAAGGTTCGAAAATTCCATCGGAAATGTAAGAATAATAATTACGAAGTATCATTGTATTCGAGAAACAAACTCGAGACCTTGAGTTAGTTTTTATTTTCTTCGTACGTAACCTTTTTGTATATATTTTGTAAATACGATGTATACGTGTTCTATGTTGCCAGTTGTAACGCGTTAGATACAGCTGCGTAATACGTATGCGCATGATCATCTGTGTTGCCAGTTTTAGCGCGTTAGGCGTTAGTTGTGCGTAGTTCTTCGAAGAGTGTAGTCGATCTGTGTGTGTCGTCGCGAGTGAGAAAAATTTAATGGATTTTTGGAAATGAAGAATCTTCTTAGTGCTTCTATTCTACGCAAAATATCCTGATTATTGGAATATTATACGGAAATTGATAAGTAAGTTATAATTATTTATAATTTTTCGAAAAATTTTACGAATACCGTCATGTTCAAATTTCCCTTACGCCATTTTGTTTGCTAAATACTTGGAACGCATTTAAATAAATTGATTCGTGTTAATCTTTATATTATTATTCGTACGATATTATAATATGAATTATAAATTGGGTCTCCAAAAGCAGCAACCTCCACGCGGTGGGACCTGGACAATCGATATTACTTGCGTCATTATTATAATAACTGCGTATAACATAATTGTAAAACAACGCAAGTACTGTCGAGCTAATGGCTGCAACGCGATTAATAAATTTCTAAATTTTGCTTAATTACTTTGCAAGGAAAATGATATTAGAGTCATATTTAAATACATATATTTATATATATACTGTCTTATTGCTCGTCATATTAGTATAACGTATAACAAATAGTAATATTTTCGACGTAACAAGTTTCGTATAAAAATAATACTTCAACAACTATACATATTTAGTATCATCGATTCATCGTGGGACAACAAGCTGTAATCAAGAGGATTCATCAACATATTAAAATTATATTTATATATTTAAACGAGGTAGATGTCTTGAAATGCAAGATATTCTTAATATTTTAACAGTCGTATTCTCTATCTTTCTTCTATTTTTCGTAATAAATTAAAATATACTTCATAACAATTAAATTAGCTGTTCCTAAAAATTCTGTAAAAATTTCTAAAACTTTTATGTTAAGTCATTAGTAAAATTTTCTAACATTTCTTTTGTCAAAAATTGCTAGTACAATTTTCTAAAATGTTTTCGAGCAAGTTACTTCGTTTTTAGCTATATCCAGCTGTTCACAGTATTAGTTGCATAAATGTTATTATATACTTTTTTTTTTTAAGATTTTAAGTCCATAAAGCTGTTGGCATTATCCCTTCAACTGTACTAGCCGCAGGTTTTAAATCTTCGTTGCATAAGAAATGTAGTGGCATATCTACCAAATGACCCTGAAGTAATAGTTATGATTTTAGGTTATGTTAAATACACATCAAAGATATTTAGAGTTAGAAATAGAAAAAAAGAAAAAGAAAATCGAACCTTAATATTTTCTACCATTTCTTGAGCTAAAATTGGATCTGTAGAACTGAGAGAGGCTTCATCTTGATACTGTTTTAAAGTAGCAAAGTTAATAACTTTGTTAGTTGGAATGCAATGGAAAACTTCTTCGTATATCTCGGTATTATTTTTGCTTCTTGTACACCATATATCCTTATAAAAACTTTTTTTAATTATATCAGTTAGGTTAATATCTTCGTTGCTTTTTAATAATCCTAAGTGTTCACGGAATAGCTGCTTTCTGAAAGATCCAGCAAATTTTCCACATGGGAAAGCTATATCATTCATTCTACCTTCGTCGAATTCTAAATCCTAAGAACGGGAAATAACATAGTTTTTTTTATCTTGTTACATATTTGATTTCAGACATAAAAAAAAAAAAAACTCACTTGAATAATCACAGCTATCTCACTATCTCTAGTAGCTATCATACTTCTATCATTTATATTAGCAGAACCACAAATTACTGTGTTATCATCTACAATCATTAGCTTACTGTGAACATAGATGAGTTCAGTCACCAGAGTACCATTCAGCATAGAATGAGCTCTTAATCCATGGAATGTGATATATTCGCTAGGATCCGATATGCCTGCTTCAATGAGTCGATTTATAATAGCATTTCTACCTCTTGATATAGACGCATAATTCCAATGTGTTATAGCACGTAGAGCTGTTCCAGACGGACCACCAACTTCACCTTCGAAACCAGGTAGCAAAGGCATGACGACGAATACTCTAAAAATAGCACCTTCTCTGTGCGCTCGTAAAATTCTTTTTAATAAAGTTTCTCCTATACGATTCTTAACGTAATTTGTATCCATCGTTGCGAGCGTTATAAAAAATTGATTTTCTATATATATATATCTTTCAGCCTTACTTATTGCTTCTATATACGCTTCTTGTATACTAGCTTCTCTTACATCTGAATCAAGAAAGCCAGCAGACCAAGAACTAACTGATCGTAATACCTGACATTTAACATTTTGTACATTATTTTGTGGAATGAACGAAGCATTATTTCTATAGTCTTTATAAGATTTTGGCAGTAGAAATGGATAGGTAGCATTTAATTTTGCTTTCTCTATTTTAATAGCATTCCAACGTTGAATAAAATGTCTAGCAACGTCTCTAGCTGCTGCTCCTTGTATCAAAACTCCTACATCGTGCCATGGCATTCTAGGAGTTGTACTTCTATCGACTAAATCTTGATACGGTTTTTCCAAATCATTGAAATCCTTTACAATAAAATTTGTATAATCCTTTCCAAGCCATAATTTAGTTGTATCAGGAATGTCAAATATATCTGTTTTTTCATATAAAATTCCTTCGGTATCTCCAAGAGGTGTTAGCATGGTCGCATTGTCAACTTCATCATGTTCATTATCACTTTCTTCGTGTGAACTATACACCATGTTTATAAGTTCCTTTCGTTTTATCTTTATATTGTCCTTCACTTTTCCAACTGTTGTTATCGCCATGTCGAATAAGTTTTTTCTTTGTGGTTCTGGAGTATTGCATTTCATAGTATCGAATTCTTGTGGAGTTGGCATTATAAGTAGTTCACCTGTGTTCAATTGTGGTAAATATTCTTCTTTTAATGTCTTATTTACCATAGGTCTGTAAAGGCAAGAGATATTAACATTAATATTTTATATTTATTTCATTAATTTATAGCATTAATTTATTAATATAAGACTCACAATATTGGTATAGTTTTTGTAGTTGCCATAGCTATTGTATTAGTTGCGATAGCTAATGGAAGTAATACGTGATTTCTAATGTTACATCGTGTTACTCGTTTACTACTTGTATTTACAGTTTTTCCTTTTGATGGAATGTATATACTGGAATGTTGAACTGATCCTGTATTCATAATATATATATATATATTTTTGTTTTGTTTTGTTTTATTTGTTTACATTGAAAGAACTTTGTTATTTACCTAAATCGATTAATCTATGTTCATTATTGTCCCATCTACCGTAACATAGATCAATGCCACCGAGAAATGCGATACTTTGATCAACGACTACGATTTTTTCGTGATGTGCCCAAAAAAATACTCCAACTCTTGCGTGATCTGGATGTCTCAAAACTTTAATATTCTCAGGACATTTTTCTACGAGTCGTTGTTTGCTATAAAAACTATTTATACCCAATGCGACTTCCACTTCTTTGTATATCATTATGAATACTTTAACACCTTTCATCTAGAAGAGAAAAACATTTTTTTTCTTTTTTTTTTTTTTTTTTTGGATATTCGTAAGCATAGATTTCCTCTTATCAAAATTTTTTAGCTGCATAGAAAGAAAATCTATGATGTAGAATATTTTTTAGATAATTAATAATAGACAGATTTTTTACTTACTGCTTGTCTTTGTAAAATTATATCTAGCCTCCAATAATCTCCATTTATCGGTGGACGTTTCATATAAATTTCTGGAGAGAGCCACCAATCCGCAATAAAAATTTCTTCTTTAGCATTTTCTAATGCATCAGCCACAGCTGACATATAGTTGCATCCATCCACAAACCAAGTTGCCGGTATAGGAGAGCGTTGTGGAGCAAAGGAATTATATAGATTCTTTTGTATAAAATCCTTGCCTATAATAATTAAATCTTAGGAATGTTTCTCTTAGTATCATACTTGTGTAATAATTACCTTCTTTATTTATAACCTCCTGTATAAATTCTATCCATTCTTTAACTTGTCTATGTGTCCAACATTTGAAGACGATATGTCTGCTTTGATTTGTTATTTGTAATCCATTTCGTAATCCTGTTGTATACATTCCAGAACTAATATCAAAAGCATTATCCATTAAAATAACAGATTTTAGTTTGCCATCTTTAGGATCCATATATGCTATAAAGGTATCTTTGACAATCAGATGTCGAGAATGCCATTTACCACAGATCAAAGCACACAAATGATTGCATCTAACACAAAACATGCCTTCGAGTAAACCACAGAAATTACATCTACTTCTAGCTCCTGAACCAGTACGTTTCAGGACTATTCCTTCTTTACCTTTCATTCCTAAATCAGCGATAAATGAAAGATATGATAATCCCATAAAGTTGATCTAGAAATCGTAAGTAAAGTAATAATATTCTTGGAATTCGAGATAGTTGTTATAATTATTTTTACATACCGTTTCAGGATGATGTTTATAAATATCCATTTTAATCAAATTATTCAGATAATTTTCGAGAGCTTTCATTCTATCATTTAATTGTTCGTAAGGTACTAAAACATCTGGTCTGTTTGGAAACCTATAAAATAGATTTTCTATAAAAAAATTTATTCGTATATATTTGAGTATTATAACGTGTACCTTGGCAAAACACCTCTGTCTTTCATTTTTTCTCTTGAATGTGCCATACATTTTAAACTATTCCTTCTTTCTCTATGTCCTTTAGTTGGGAACGGTATGTTTAAACTTGCTCTAAAGATTTTTAATTGATTATGCAAATTCTGTATATGCTTGTATCTCTTTTTAATTGTCCAAGAAAACGGACCATGCGTAAATTCTATAGTATATAAATTTGGATTTAAAGGATGCATAGTTATACTATATTCATTATTTATAATTCTTACATGAACTTCCTCGCAAGGTATAAAAATATTTTGACGGTATTGTTTTAGTTTTATAGGAATGTTGTGTATGGCAGAAAATGGTATTACACCAGTACATTCTAAATAAAATACATGCAAAAAGAAATATAACAAAATTTATCAATAATTAATTGTATTAGTTCAATGTAATCAAATTACCTCTTTCTTCGATATTATCCTCATTGTTTGAAATATTTATTGCCTCTCCATTTTCGTTAATTGTTAAATCCAAAGAATCAGGTACAGCTAAAGCATCGTCGTATTCGGAATCATGAGACATAGTACGTTCCATGTTCAAAGATTCGTCACAGATAATTTATTTACAATTTAAGTAAATTTTTTAATACATTAAAAAAAACAAATTTCTATAAATTCGTTAAGGACATTCGTAAGAATTTTGTATTCATTAATTAAATTAATAAAAATTAATAGGTTTAGATAATAAGAAGATATCTAAGAACAAAGGGTTAAAAGTCATAAGTATAGTATTATAAAATGAGATAAGAGTGTAAGTTTTTCAATTAAGAAGTCTCATTACGATATACTACTTAATACTACTGATAATAATAGCCTTGAAATTAAGGTTACGATGAACCAAACTTGACCTTGCAGTTTCTGCGATATATATATATATAACAATATTAACAATTGCATTCTTTATGCATTAAAGAAATAACATCATCTAAGTATGAAAAAAAGGATACTATATATATATATTTTCTTTCACTACTATAGTAATATCGTTGGAATGTAAATTTTAGGCGGGTAAAAATGAGTTAAAACAATGCAACATATTACACAAAAAATTGAAATTATTCACTCCGAGCGATTCTATTATCATAACAATAAGCCATCGATTATCAACTCATCATCAATGATTTCGTTTCGATTACTGAAATGTGCGATACATACTGATACGCGTGTTCCTTTCATCGGAACTGTCATTCTACCGCGATGAATCGCGATCTTGACCGAAAATAACCGAGTACTACCGAGATTAGTCGATAAAACAGGGAATTCTTTTTATCATCGGAAAATTTTGTAACGTTTTTACGTCCGATCTTCTTTTTTTTTTGTTTAGTAAGTATACTTCCAACGGTCATTTTTATCGAAGATTCTTACTTTCATTCATTTATTTATTTATTTATTATATGTACACATAAATACTGGCGCATAATTTTTTTTTTTTTTTTTTTAATTAGTTTCTCTTCTTTTGTTTTGTTTTATTTTCCTTTTTTTATTTCAAATTCGTTTACCGGAAATGAATAAATTCCTAATAAACGACACATGACGTTACTTCCGGTTTTATAGAGGAGAAGAAGAAGAATAACCGTTTTCTCCATTGTCGCGTGCGTTTGTTCGCTCTCATTAAATCGTGAAAAAGAAAAAGAATTCGCGCGTGTAATGGCTTGCAATCAATTGGTATTAACTAAGGTGAAATTTATTGCGAAAGCTTGTATTTTGAAAGACATTTCTCGTCACGGTAGAATAGAAATTTCGCTCATGTGAAGTATGTCAATTTCTTTTCTCTTCGATCGAGGATATACATGTCCAATATCAATATCAAAAAAAAAAAAAAAAGGAAAAAGAAAAGTAAATTTGAACTAGAATTATTTAATAACGTTAAACGAAAAGAATATTGATCTTTTTACGCGATTAGTGAATGAATTCAAATAACCTTACTTTCAAATTTTTCGTTTTTTTCTTTTTTTTGTTGATTAATAATCGGTCGAAAAAAATTAACTTTTTTAATTTATCATAATTAAGCATTTTCGATGATCGTTATTAATTTATATAACCTTACTTTAGAAATTTACTTTTTGAATAATTAGTTAGAAATTTGGTGATATTTTTTGGTTTATTAAAACGTAATTAAAAATTTTCAGTAATTAATAATTAGTTAACGGTCAAATCATTTTACATTTTTCTAACCTTATTTTTAAGACTTATTTTGGAACAATTGATTAG
This sequence comes from Vespula vulgaris, assembly GCF_905475345.1. NCBI lineage: Eukaryota > Metazoa > Arthropoda > Insecta > Hymenoptera > Vespidae > Vespula > Vespula vulgaris. Next base: position 2,573,946 of record NC_066603.1, on the reverse strand, counting down.
ACAATATATCGTACATCTCTAATATTTACGATATCATAAGAAAATAATGGTACATAATTGTAAATAATGATATATAATTGATACGTAATTGCTATATTAAAAATAACTTTCATGTTTGTTGATAAAAAGTTGGAGAAGAGAAAATAATTAAGAGTAGCTGTTCGATCCCTAAAACGACTTTCGATTGACGTTAGGAATATGAAAGGAAAGCAAATAGTTGAAGTAATTGATGTGAAACATTTCTTTAAATTGTAAATTTATATTTCCTATAGTTTCACAGATCAGTGAAAACACATATAAGTATACAAATATCTTTCTCCTCTTTATATTAGTTTACATCGAATAATTAACAGAATTATTCAGGCATTATTAGTCTAAATATAGTATAGGTTATAAGGATAACCTATTTTTGAATTAATGAATATCAAACGTATATCGTAATAGAGATTGAAGTACCATTATATCGACTTAAATTTTAAGGTTAGTTTAAATAATGTAAAAATTTAATTTCTATAAAAATATATATGGATAAACAACTATATATAGTAATATAATTCGAATAAATATAATACCAATTTCATGATATATGAATTTTAATATATATCGTGTAAAAGTTAATAATAATTACATTAAGTCTATTCTATCGAAAATACTTTTATCTTTTATTAATATCAACTTGGTACTATCAGCTTAAATTAACAGGTTATATAAATACATACGAATTAATAATTGTCATAAGATATTTCCTTTTTTTTTAAACATAATAACCGTACCATTAACATAAATCTATAAATTATTAAAAAAAAAAAGGAAAAAAAAAGAAAAAAGAACGTACGAGTTAAAAATAACCTCATCAAACTTATCCGCTAAATAAAATTACTGTCTCGCGAACAATAACACGATCTAACAAACTTGGATTAAAATAACAGAAAAAGGAAAAACAAACAAACATAAAAAAAAAATAAATCAAGAATCAAAATCAAGAATACTTTCTTCTATAGAAACTTGTTAAAAAAAAAAAAAAAAAAAAAAAAAAGAGAGAGAGAGAGAGAAAGAGAGAGAAAAGGGAATGGCAAAAAAGATTCCAATTCCACTTCAAATCCAAATCCAAATCCAAATTAAAAAACAAAAAAGAAAGAAAATAAAAAAAATGAGATCGCGGAAAGATGAACACACTTATCCTTCGTGGAGACAAAGACCTGAATAAAAGTTCTGGAGATCAAAGTCGATGGCATTGGTAGGTAGGGATAAAACGGTGACGGGTGTATAGAAGGTAGTGAATGGTGGTGGTAAATAGTGGTAGTGGTATAGTGAAGTGAAACGTAGTGGTGATGGTGATAGGTGGTGGGTGGACGATGGTGGTGGTAACGACGAAGGTAACAGTGATGTGATAGTGGAGGTGATAGTGGAAGTAGAGGAGGTGGTGGTGACGATGGTGATGGAGGTTATGGTGGTGGCGATGGTGATTGTGGTGGTGGTGGTGGTGGATACTGAGCGAAAGGGAAAACGTCGGCACACATTGTCGACTTGTAGTGGTCTTTCCTTCTTCTTCTTCTTCTTCTATTTTTTTTTTCCTTTCCTCCTTTTCTTTTTCTCCTTTTTCTTTCTTTTTTTTTCCCCTCCATTTTGCACCGAGGATTTTTGACACGGAGAGTCGTTCGATCGACTTCCACTTGTCTACGAGCATTCGGTAACGACGAACGTTCGAACGTAGCGTTTCTACGAGCACGCGCGCGCGTACACACATAAATAACCATAGATACGTAGTACGGAACACATATACATATATACACGTACGAGAAAGAGTGAGATCGAAGATGATAATACACGTGTGCGTAAATAAGACTTAATCGAGGACATCATCGTTCTTTTTATTTTCTTTTCCAAGTACAAACATTTTCTACGCGTACGTTTTTCCTCTCTTTTCTTTTTTTTTCTTTTTTTCTTTCTTTTTTTCTCTTTTTTTTTTCTTTTTCTTGTCTTTTTTTTCTTCGGCCGAAGCAACGTTTGAAAAGTCCGCGCGAAATTTTAACGAAATTATCTATCTCTCTCTCTCTCTGTCTGTCTGTCGTCTATCTATCTTGTTTTTAAAGTGAACGAGTCGATTATTAATTATTCTTCTTCGAGTTTTACGTTGAACGTCGATTATATATCGTAATTAATCGAAATATATAAATACGTACGTACGTATAAAATATATCTACGTACGTTCGTGAGTTTTTTTACGGATATATAAAAAATAAAGAAGAGAAGGAAAGACAAAAAGAATTAGAAAGAAAGAAAGAAAGAAAGAAAAAAAAAGAGAAAGAGAAAGAGAGAAGAAAGAAGAAAGAAGAAATCAGTGAAAACACTTGTTCGTATTAACTGAAATGAAACATTGGATCGGACGGAAGTACTGAGAAGCTGCAAGGTGAGTCCTTTTGAGTGCTCTCTATAATTCAAAGTAAAAAATGCGACGCGTAGATTTTTTCCTTTTATCTTTCCCGATGTAATATAATTTCGTTACCTTCTTTCTCTTTCATTTCTTTTTTTGTTTTTTGTTTTTCTTTCTTTTATCTTGATTTTTTTATTTCTTCTTCATTTTCTTTTTCCTTGTCTCTTTCATTTTCTTTTTATTATGTATTTCCGGTAACGAGTTTTGAACTCTACCGTGAGTGAACGTAATCGAGAGAAATATTAAGACCGAACGGGTACGAAATTAACTGACCGTTCCTTGTCGGCAATCTCTCAGACCACTTTCACGAACCGCCAGATGTTCTCTTCGTGTTTGTGTCCGCGTTTGTGTTCGTATCTTTCTCTTTCTCTTTCTCTTTCTCTTTCTCTTTCTCTTTCACTCTCTTTCTCTTTCTCTTTCTCTTTCTCTTTCTTACGTAAATAAAACTCGAGCGGAATAATAAGGAAAATGATTGAAAATTTTTCTCTTCCGCTTGTTCATCTTTATCGGAGTCTTTCTTTTTTTTTTGTCTTCTTCTTCTTCTTCCTTTTTCTTTTTATTTTTTTTTCTTCATTCTTTGTTAATATGCCGTCAGATATAAGTAGTATAACTGAATTTCCATTCGGTATACCGTTTATCGTTTATTGCATAAGCGTTTAAGTCCTATCCGTCTAATCGTTGGTCTTATGATTTAGATTCAGGAATAGAAAACTTGTTTTATAGTTCGTGGAAAGATTAAATCATATTAGTTTTATTTATACATGTGTGTGTGTGTGTGTGTATTTTTTCTATTGATTACATATAATATTTTTATATTTCTTTTGTATGAATTTTATATATATATATATATATATAATTTTTGATATATAAAATTGTTTATTTATTCGTGAAATATTTTTCAAACATTTTCTAATAATTTATATTTGAAAATTATATATATATATATATATATATATATATATATAAAAAGAAAGAAAAATCATTCGATTAAATTCGTGATAGATCAAGTCCAATTTTAAATATAATATAATATCATTTAAATCAATGATCTAGATTATAGATCTCTTGTAACTCTTGAATACTATTTACCAACTCGATTAACTTCGTTTGATCTTCGAAACAATAATTAATTTAATTTAGGATCGTTTCATTCGATCATACTTAGTTGTTCTCACTCAACTACTTATTTACTTACTTATTTACTTACTTACATAGTTCGATAGATCGGATTCGAGCGTAGAGTGTTCGTTTCAACGATCGACCACCGATATGCTCCACGGACAACTCGAAAAGAATTTACTTTCGATTCGCCTGCGATCTCGCTCGAGCGTGATTTCAGTTAAGTTGCTCGAACTTTACTTGGCTCAGATTTTACTTGACATCGTGATTTTCTTTCATTCATTTTCTATTTTCTTTTTCCAGAATCTTTTTCTTCTTCTTTTTTTTTTTTTTCGTTAGCGTTCACCCGCATTTATCTTTGTCGAATAAACAAACCATCTTACGTTTCGTATGTATATTAATAGAATGTTAATAGAATATTATTTTTTATAATACATTTCATAATAACATTTTTATGTTTTTTTTGTTCATCTTTATCGGGATCTTCTTTTTTCTTTTTTTTTTCATTCTTTGTTAATGCCGTTAGATACGAGTATTGATTTTTTTTTTAAGAATTTCTATTATATACATTTTTTTATATATATATATATATATATATATATATAAATGACCACAAATAAGAGAAATTGCATTATCTTATATATCTTGTTTATTTGTAGAAGTTATTCGCGATCAAGATTTTCCATCATATCTCTTATAGATCCTTTTCCTCGTACTTTTCTTTTCTCTCTCTCTCTCTCTCTGTTTTTTTTTGAATCGTTTCCGTTACATTTTTTGTTAATTTTTTTTTCTTCTTTTTGACATAAATTGCTACGCACAAGAGAAATTACATTATCTTATGTATCTTGTATTTGTCGATGTTTATTTTTACAAGTTACTCGAGATCAAGATTTTCTATCAGATCTTTTATAGATCCTTCCTTTTCTTCTTCTTCTTCTTCTTCTTTGTTTTTCTTTCTTTCTTTCTTTCTTTCTTTTTTTTTTTGAATCACTTCTATTATAAAATTTCGTATGGATCATAATCCTCTTTCTTTTTTTATTTATTTTCAAAATTTTTTTTCTTCTTAGAATAATTTTCTTAGAGAAGTGATTAAAATTCTTTTTTACACGATTTTTTTTTGTATAGATCCTTAATTTTCTTCTTTTTTTATCTGTTTTTACATATTTTTAAATACAATATATAAATTTAATTGAATTTACAATTTCAAAATAATTTCGAATAAATTTTAATGTACAATTTAATATATAAATATTTGTTTAAACATTATCATCGAATAAAATTCGATAAAAATTAGAAAATAAAGAAACTGGATTCTGTTATGTTCGATGATTAATAATCGACGATAGTTTACTTGCAGATGTTACTTGAGATCATGATGTTTTGTAAAATTACATATTTTTTTCTTTTGCTTTTACATTTCTTTTCTATTCTCTCTCTCTTTTTTTAATGATTTTCTCTTTATTTATTTTTTTAAATTGGTACAAAATAGAGAAACTGCATTGTCTTATGTCCGATTTCTTTGTTCCTTGTAATAACATATCTTTACGATAGAAAGCGGGTCCGATATTATAACGTCGTCGTTTCGCTCGTTCATTTAATACCTCTTTGCAAAGATCTAACATTCGTCCTTGATGTTTTGCTTCGGTGAATCCGCGATTGTCTTTTAATAGTTTTAGTTCGCACGTTTCTTATCAAAACGATCTTATTATTCGTCATCATCTTCTTCAGTGATTTTCATTTTATTTTTCACACATTCTATCTTTAACAATATTAGAAAAAAGAAAAAACTAAAAGAAAAAGAAAAATGGAACTCGCATTTTATGAAATTAATCGAAAATATTTTCAACGAGAAAGAAATATCTTCAATTTTATATCTATATATTATTATTATTATTATTATTATTATTATTATTATTATTTAAATAATCGTTAAATATCTTTGTAGGATATAAGAATCAAAATGATAGAAAGAAATTAAATGTTGCTATATTAATATATTATCAATAACAATTATATAATAATTTTGTTAAATATTTATTGAAAAAATAAGTATTACAAATTTTATTTCAAGTTGAATATTAAAATGTTAATATAAAATAATTATGAAATATGAATAAAATACATATGAAAGATATTTATCTCAAGTAGATAAATATATTCAATATCATATTACCTATATCAACGTTCATTACAATTAAATAATCAAATCTTAAATAAAATTTCTCTTTTCGTTATTTTATAATTATTATTGTAATTATCGTATAATCGTCATTCTAATAATATAATATATAACATATAAAATAAAATCTATAATATAATATATAATAATAAATAATATATATATATATTATATGTAATTTATAGTATTTTCCTTTTAAAGAATAAAATACGTCACACGCGTAGGTAGAATCTTGAATGAAGTTATCGAACATATACGAAGGATCTCTCTCTCTCTCTCTCTCTCTCTCTTTCTCTCTTTCTCTCACTCTCTTTTTCTATCTTACTGTTTCTGTATATAGAACGCGATCGAGCCTAACGGTGATTCGAGTACGGTCGTCGATCTTCGCGTGGTTGTGTGATCTTGATCTTCCTTTTCTTAACTCCTCGCGTGATCCGCGATTTGTATGCGATCCACAAAGAGAGAGACAGAGAGAGAGAGAGAGAGAGAGAGAGAGAGAGAGAGAGAAAGAGAGAGAGAGAGAGAGAGATACTGAGAAAGAAGAGAGTAACGAACTCGTCACGAATTCTATCGCATAAAATACGAGCTCTCCTTTTCCACGATGATCTTCTTTCAAGGTAAACTGAATAATATATTACGACGTTTCTGTTACATCGGTTAATGTTCCTTTGCAATATTGAAACTAATTTATTTTTTCTTCTTTTTATTTTCAAACGAAACAATTGTTTCTTCCTTTTTTCCTTTCTTCTTTTTTTTTTTTTTTTCGATAAATTTTTTTAATAATAAATTGATACGATTTCTTTCGTAAGTTTTGTTTCGTTTCGTTTTGTTTTTGTTGCTTTTGTTTTTTTAATCGTATTATTGTAAGATCGTTCTGGTAATATAAATAAATAAATAAATAAATAAATAAATAAATAAATAAAAAAATGAAGAAGCGAATGAAATACGTGGTATTGTGATATTATCTGTCGAATTTATGAAGTTTCTAATTAACTTTTTGAATAATACATTTTTGTATAATTTCTTATATATCATCGTCGAATCATTTTTATAATAAATAAGTAAATATATAATTAAATAAATAAGCTGCCAATGTGTATTTTGCTATGATATTACGTGTTATTCTCGATAACGAACTTACGTAAGATTGATTTCTTCCTGAATTGAAATATGCTCGTTAGTGACGTTCTACATACATACATACATACATACATACATACATACATACATACATACATACATACATACATACATACATACATACATACATACATACATACATACATACATACATACATACATACATACATACATACATACATACATACATACATACATACATACATACATACATACATACATACATACATACATACATACATACATACATACATACATACATACATACATACATATATAATATATATATTTTTTTCATTATCTCTCTCTCTCTCTATTTCTTTCCTTAAATTTTCAATGAATTTTATATTTAATATTATCAAACGTTATAATCGAGCTTAGACGAAGTTACCTTAACGATCCTCATATCGATCTAATCTTCTCGTTTCACACACACTAATAATTCTCTAATTCGACTTAGTCCTTTTCTTTCTTCTTTCTTTCTTTTTTCTTTTTTCTTTCTTTTTTTTTTTTTTTTATTAATTCGACTTTATTCTTAGATCTTATAATACGAGTCGTTATTAGATTTTATAATTCGTGTTATAGAATTTATAATTCAGTTTAGATTTTCTAATTCGTGGTATCTACGTGTTTTAGAATCTAATCGTTTCCCGTGTCATAGAGAAGTTTTCTAGGTGGTTATTTTAGCGAGAGGCCGTGTTATAAGAGCAGTCTAAGAGTAAAAGTAAATTTCAACGAACGAACGAACGAACGAACGAACGAACGAACGAACGAATCAGCCAATGCCCGAGTTTCGTCTGTATGTGCATACGTTAAGGAAATAGTAATATATATACCGCGTGTACTATTTAAAACATATACATCCTTTCTAATTCGTTTAATATTCGTGATAATAAATTGTTTAGAATCATCCGTTAGAAAAATTTGGAATATTGAGAAATATATGTTGAAAGAAGTTTTATGGAATATCATGGGTGAAAGTGATGACGCAAAGATATCGTATATCTGAAAAATCGGTGATAAAATTTTTAATTATTCGATATCTATAGATATTCATTGAAACCTAACTAAAGTAAGTAAATACCTACGCGTTCGAATTGAATATTTCGAAACGATTTTTTTTTCTGATGATTTTGTTGCTTGAAAAATTAAAAAATGAAAACAGAAAAAAAAGGATCAATGGAAAATAATTGAGATAAATAAATTAAATGGAAAGAAATTATATTAAATCGTACATACACACACACGCACACACATGTATATATATATATATATATGTATTAAAAAGTATGTGAATATTATATTTATATAGAATGATAGACGTAATTTCGATTCATTGTTTATACAGTCGAGAATTTTTATCGATTGAATCTTATTTGTAATTTTGTAATTGTTGTTGGATAAAAAATCGAGAATCATATATATCTTCGTGCACATATTTATTATATTAGTGCATCATTAAAACAATTGCAAAGACCACGATAAAAATATTTAATTATATCGAAGTATATTTATAAAAAAAAAAAGTTCTAATTTATCTTGCTCATGCTTTGTTTATATTTTGTTTGCAGAATGGAGCGGAGGTCATCGTGGTGCACGATAGCAATACTATTCGTGTTGCTATTCGTAACGAGCGAGGCTCTGCGTGGACACAATTCTCAGGTGATAATAATAATTTTCTTTCTTTCTTTTTTGTTTGTTTGTTTGTTTTTTTTTTTTTTTAAATACTACCGGCGATTATGAAAATATTTGTTATGCTTCTTTAATAACGCGAGTTAGAAAATCGAGCTTAAATTTTAGTGGAATAAATGAATTAAAAATTTTTTCATGACGAGTAAGAAAAATGCATTGTTATTCTAATATATATACACACACACATATATATATGTATATAAACAAATTATATATATATATATATGTATGTGTATAATATAAATCGAGTACTTGAATTAAAATTATATTTAGCAAACAATTAATCTTTGGACATGAAGTGAGAATAAATTTTATTTTCTTATAAAAAAGAAAATATAGAAAGCAAAAGAAGAGAAAAGAAAAGAAAAGGACAAATTTTTGACAGAGAATTTCTATTAGTTTCTTCTAATATCTTTCAAGCGTCATCGAAATTTAATTGAATATACCAATTCAATCGAGTTGTAAATGTTTCCAAAGAGTTAATCGTGTTTGAGAACGATGTAGTCGTTTAGAAAAAAATAAAAGAAAAATAAGAATAAAAAGTAAACTTTCCAAAGCTCTTCTAGAAACAACTTGAGTGCGTTTGACGGAGAGATTAGAAGAGTATCATTTTTATATCGAAGAACTCGTTTCGATAACCTTTATGATTGAATAGAGACAGGGAAAGCGTTTGTGACCTGGTGAAATAAATATTAGAGATGAGTTAGAAATGGTTATACGAACATAAATTATTTTCACAAAATACAAACGATTAAACGATGTTTAAAAAAAAAAAAAAGAAAGCGAACTTTACGACGATTACAAAAGAAACAATAACGGTAATAATTAAATTGAATGTATCTGCGAAATTGCAAAGGCAAAGCGAATGAAAAAACTGGGATCGATCGAACGTAATTAATTAAACGATGATGATATAGAAGAACGATCCAATCAGGAATGAAAAACACGACGATTAAAGATATTTAAGAAAAGAAAAAGAAGAGAAAAGAAAAGATAAGAGAGGGAAAAAAAGGAAAAGACAATAAAGAAAAAAAAGGAGGAAAAAAGAAAAAAAAAGAAATAATGAAAATCAGTAGATATTCGCGTAATTATTGTATTGTGACGTAAGTAGTCATGTACTCGTACTGGTCAGGCAAGAAGAATCTTTTCTTGTTGCTTTTACGTCATTTTATATCTATCTGTCCTTGTCTCTTCGTGTTATAAAACAACACACAAGACACACGATACAACTTCCGTTTCTCGTGGACCAAGAATAACTTCCTTCCTTCCACTCTCCACCGTTCTCTCTTTCTCTCTTTTTCCCTTTTTCAATCAGTCTGTCGCTAATTAAGTGCTCACGAGCGTCTTCAATTACGCGATTCCTTTCGAATAACATGAATTTGTTCGTTCCGCTCGGGTCGATAGCCTTCGTGAAAAAGGAAAAAAAGGAAATGAAAATTAACATTGTCCTCGTCTATAGTAGTACTATGTTTCAGTCGCAGTCTATTATCCTTGACATAAAAATTTGATATATAAATATATTAGATAAATAATTATTAAAAGTTTACTATATAAATATATGTGTGTATATATGTAATGATAATTATTAATAATTATTATTTGTATGATAATATATGTATATTAATTATATTACAAGTATAGTTTATATAATTTTTATATACTTTTATACGTTATTTTTAATTTGATTTTATTGATGTTATAATTATTTAAAATCTACATACTGTAAACATTTTTATATAGTTTAATATATAATGAGTTATATCTATAATAAGATATTATTCATTTATAATTTTTAAATATATATATATATATATAAAATATCAAAATGAAAAAGTTTTGCAAATTAATGCACATGGTATACCAAACAAAATTTCTGCATTATCAAATTATATTAAATTAGTAAATAGTTACAGTAATATTTTTAAATAGTATCGATTTTATTAATATAAGTTGTACCATGCACTCACACACACACACATACATACATATATATATATTTTTTATTATCAACAATAGTTATAATTTGTTTCTAGAAAACGGAGCAAAATTATATTACTTTTATAAAAAAAAAAAATGTTTTTAAGTTTCTTAACTTTTTAATTCTCTCGTATTCTCGTAAAAATTACACTTCTTTTTTTTTTTTTAAATATATTCGAATGCTATCCTATCGTATTACAATGTAAGAATTGTTCGATATCATTAGCAAGATAGCAACTTATCATTAGCTAGCTAAAGAGATAGAATTATGTAGTACTTACTTACCTACGTTCTAGGAAATATAGAAAGAGATGGAAGAAATAGAAAGAGACAATGATAGAAAAGAAAGATAGAAAGAAAGAAAGAAAGAAAAAAGAAAGAAAGAAATATAATAGAAAGAAATAAAGGAGCTCGCAGGTTGCCAGGGGGACCACGCCTAGTCGTGAAGCCAGTTGTTTGCTCCTGGCTAACAATATATAACGGGTGGCTCTATAAATATATTCACTTTTAAATTGCACTGCATCAACAATTATCAGGATCTTGTCGAAGTTACGTTAGTTAAAAAAAAAAAAAAAGAAAAATAAAGAATATTTATTTTCAATCTATTAATTAATTTTTGCATATTATTTTTATATAAATAATTCTTATAATTGACAATTGATATATTGTTAAATATTTTTATATACATACATATATATATATATATATATATATATAATTTTTTAGTTTGACAACTCACAAATTGTCTATTACATGCTTTTATATATACAATATTATAATCTCTTAGTTTGATAATAATTAATATATTATTGTATTTTTTATACACTTAAGTATAATAAATTTTAAATTCAACGATTTATAAATTATTGCATATTTTAATATACGCGTAAATATATATGATAGATAATTTTGTGATCAGTAAATTTCTAAAGTTTTAGATATTTTCTTATGCATAATACGTTGTGATACTTAAATTCGACAATTTATATGAATTATTATCGCGTACCCTTTTGCATAAACAAAATATAATTTTTACATACGAAAATATTTTCGAATAGTTGTACATTTAAAGAAAAAAAGGGAAAAAAAAATTATATCTTGTCGACTTAAAAATCTTTTCATTAAAAACTATTTTCTATTTATCGTTCGAAAAGATCCATCAAGATCTATATAATTCACGCGTGTAACTTCACTCGTGTAATTATACCGAGTTAATAAGAGTACTATCATTTCTTTAGAGTCCGGTTTTAATTAAACCTGAATCATTAGGATTAAGTAAGATTATCCGTTTTTAAAACGTTTCGACACGAGACCAAACACATTGCGTGGTTCATTCAGCGAGGTCGAGAAAGAGAAACAGAGAGAGAGAGAGAGAGAGAGAGAGAGAGAGAGAGAGAGAGAGAGAGAGAGAGACAGAGAGACAAAGAGACAGAGAGTGGGAGAGAGACAGAGAAAGAGAGAAAGAGAGAAGGATAAAAATCGAGTAAAAAAAAAAAAAGAAATAAATAAATGCAACCAGGTTTAAATATTTACTTATTGGCACACCATAGGAAACTCTTTGCACACGCAAGTGAAATCGACTTTTATCTTTTCACGGTAACGAAAAATCTGAGAAAGAATCTACGATGAAAAAAAACAAAACAAAAAAAAAACAAGAAATGAAATATAATAAAATAAGAAAAGAAAAGAAAAGAAAAAGGAACAAAAAAAAAAGAAAAAGCAGAAAGAGACAACATCTAAATTCTTCTTTTGCCGACAAATGCGAACATTCTTTTTATTGTTATTATTATTATTTTCTTTTTTTATTCCTCATTTTTTTTCCTTTTCTTTTCTTTTCTTTTTTTCTCTCTTTTTTTTTTTTTTAATTAACTATAATGGTTAATTACAACGAAGGTCGAACGTTCTTTACCTATTTTCCTCGTTTCTCCGTTCTTCTTTCAAATACGTCCTCGAGAATAATAATTATCTAAATTACTCATCTCTGATTTTCTTTAGTCGCTTTATTGTCTCTTCACTCTTTTGTATTTATGCAAGTGCAAGTGCAAATGTATTTATGCAAGTGCACCCTCCAATTATATCCTCGTTACGATTTTGAAATAGTAAGAGCTCGATGAAAAGTTTCAGATTAGTTTCTTTGATTGGTTACTTTGATAATAATTGCCTCTGGTGTTTTACAATTTTTTTTTCGTAAGACATTATTTCGAAAAAAAAAGAAAAGAAAAGAAAAGAAAAGAAATGTTTACGTTGTTACATACACACGTAGAGGTAAAAGAATGGTGACACACGCTTGGTTGGATCGATCAGTCAATTAATTTTTTATTTATTTGATTAATTAATTAGAACGAGATAGATGGAGATAAAAAGAGATAGAGAGAGAGAGAAAGAGAGTATGTCAAACGAATTAGATCAAAATCATTTACGCGATCTAGTTTATGTCAACCTTCGAATTATTATTCTTTTTCTTTTTTTTTTCTTTTCTTTTTTATTCGTAACACCTACCGATGTTCGACTTCGTATGAAAATGCTAATTACGCTCATCTCGTTAATTTCATGCAAACGTTCTAGATCGATTCCTTTTCTTCGTCATTTTCTTTTTTTTTTTTACTTTTTCTTTTTCTTTTTTTTCTGTACGATTTCATCGATCAATAATCCTTGTTGCAACCGGTTGATAATGCTTTCTTTTTTTCTTAATCTTTTTTCTCTCACCTTTTCCCTTTCGTTTTTGTTTTTTTTTTTTTTTGATTTTCTTCTTGCTTTTTTTTTTCTTATGCAACGTCTTATGTAAATTTGTTTATTCATGTTTGTAGGATTTATAAATTAAATGAAACGAATGAAATACTATATGTATATATATATATATATATATATATATATATATATATATATCGTATATGCTATCTTTGTTTGATCTTTGTGTCCAACATAGGTGCACGATACAAGGTCATCTTTTCTCTCTTTTTGTTTATTCCCTTCTACTTTTTATTTTTATCGATTCGAAAGGATTTCTTTTCGTATATCCTTGTTATTTTTTATTCGGTTATGTAAACGTCGAAATCTCTTTTCTTTATATTTTCTATCTCTTCGTTCTTTTTCTTTTTTTTTTTTTTTTAAGTAGGTATTTGATTAACTTTTGAGATGAAAAGATTATTAAGATAACGTAATTCTTTTTCTTCCAACATTAACCTTCACGTAAACATTGAACAATTGATATTAGATATGATTTATTAATGAATTTTACAAATACAGCTTGAAGTTTGGCAAATTGGATAAAATAGATAATAGATATGTCTCGTGATGAAAATACAGATAATATATACATTTGTTTCTTTTGTTAAATATTTTTTATACTTCTCATCGACTCGTTCCAAAAACTCGATGAATATTAAATACGAATGATTAAAAATGAATTTATATAAATAAAAATAGAAAAACAAGAAAAAACATTCTTTAAAATATATCCATCCGACGTTTAATTCATTAAAAATTTCAGAATGAAATAATATCGAAAACAAATAATTTCGATATCGTAAAACGTCGATGAATACATTTTTATTAATTCGATCGACGATTCATACTCGTTCTCAAAGAAAACAAAATGTTATTCGATAATTTGTTTCTTTCATTTCGCTAATGTATACCGAATAATAATCCCAATAAAATATAAGAATAATAATAGTAATAATAATAATAAAAAATATATATATATAAAAAAAAAGAAAGAAATACAAAGTAGTTCGTCCTTGCACCGAATAACTTCGATACAATCGAGGACGCCCACCTTCTCGAGAATATCCGTTCGATAATGATAAACTCGTCTTATGTTAGTATTGACACTATCTCTTTCTGTCCCTCTCTTTCTCTCTCTCTCTCTCTCTCTCTCTCTCTCTCTCTTTACCCCCTCTCCAACCTCCTCTCTTTTTCTTTTTCTCTTACTCCCACTTTTTCTTCCTTTTTTCTTTCTCTTTCTCTGTCAATGTACCAGAAACGAATCGTAACTGCAATAGCAGCTTGAAAGAGAGAGAGAGAGAGAGAAAGAAAGAGAAAGAGAGAGAGAGAGAGAGAGAGAGAGAGATCCTGCTCTCGATATTACGAGAGATATTACGAGAAAGGTTAAAAAAAAGTTTTAAACATCGTCGTCGCGTGGCCATCGAGCAATTTAAAAAAAAAAAAACGCTTCGTGAGACACTAAGCACGCCATGTTCTAACTTCTAACGCTAGCTTTTCACTTCACCATCAAGATTCCGTGTCCGTTTTAACACGATCAAATAATAACTCTATATAACCAGACATTGTTATATACTTTTTTCGAGATATTATTTGATTCGCAGATTTTTTTTTTTTTGGGACGTTTTTCTTTTTTATCTTTTTTTTTTCCCTTTTATTTTTTAATCGTTGGATACAATGCGCGATTGCGTATATGTTTCGTATAGTATCGTGTATGTCACTGTACGCTTTTATGTGAATATATATATATATTTTTTTGTTTATGTATTTATTATTTTCGAAAAATACAACACGAGAAGTGTATTTAAAAAAAAAGTGCAAAGAAAACGAACGGAGAGACCAACATTTATTAACAGCTGATTTTGATTTACAATTGTCAAACGTCGAATGCAAGAATTGAATGTATCTATAATTGCAACGAATCTTTTTCAATAAAAAAAAATAAAAATAAAAATAAAAACGAAAATGGAAATAAATAAATAAATAAACAAAAAATAAATAAATAAGGAGGAAATGAAAAAGGGACAGAGATAAAAAAATAAGTATCTAACTTTAATTGGAGCTCTTTGATTGATCAAATTAAATAATTATTGTATAATATCATAGGACGTTAAATTGAATCGTTAATTTGAATATCTTTACAATTATATTTGTATCTTACATAGAAAGAGAGAGAGAGAGAGAGAGAGAGAGAGAGAGAGAGAGAGAGATACACACATACATACACACACAGACACACACATATAATGGTATATAATGAAGTACAAGGAAGTGGAAGGAAGATGTAGAGAATAAAAGAGGAGGCGCTTTCTCCAATGTAAAACCAGATTTAGATTGCACTTACTATGCACCAGACTTGTGCAAGGTGCAACATCCATCTGCAGTTCTACGCTACACCTTATTTTTCTTTCTTATGTACTACTTACATACATACCACAACAATCATAATTTGCTACCGTACAGTAGTAGTATATATTCGAAAAAAAGAGAAAGAAAAAAGAGAAAGAGAGAAAGAGGACATACCCATAAATGTACTTAAAAATAGAGTAAGATGATCATTGTGTCATGCTGACATTCATGATTACGATTTATGATCTGTTACATCGATAATACTGTATTCAAACGAATAACTTAGATCGTATGATAGTAGTGTTATTAGATTTGTAATTGAGATAAAAAGAGTTGGAGATAAAAAGAGAAAGAAAAAAAAAAAAGACAGGAAAAGATAAAAAAGATGAGATGAAGTAATCAGAAATAAAAGTAGGTCGATTTTATTTTTTTTTCTTTTTTTTTTGTAATAAATAAATGCAACATTTTGCACACACACACACACACACACACACACACACGCGCGCGCGCGCGCGCGCGCGCGTATATATGTACATGTATGTATGTATATATCCTTTTTTGCATATAAAATCAGGAATTTTTACAATTTTATAAAAACACGCTTGATTGATACATTTAATTTTTAATATAATCAAGTATATAATTTTCTTATCGTTATATCAGAAATAATTTTGAGAAATCTTTTCGATTTAGATTAACAAATATCTAATAAGGTTAATGCTTCCAAATAATATTATTTATTATCTCTCTCCATCTTTTCTTTCTCGCATTTCTTTCTCTTGATAAATTTGATGTTGTAGTTTTAAGGATATATATGTTCATTTCTTCTTTTTTTATTCCGAATCACAGCTGCTACGTTCTTTTTTTTCTTTTCTTTTTTATTTTCTCATTCGTCGAGAATGAGACAAGTAGATTCGTGAAATTGGATTGATTAATTTTAATATAACGTTTTTAATAACTCATTTGCAAATTTTTTAACAAGTAAATATTTACAGCACCTGAAAATTACACTGTGCATATATATATATATGTATGTATGTATGTATGATGTATATATGTATGTATGTGTGTAACCGGTTAAAGAGAGCTAGCGAGTAATGTGTTTACTCAGTGTCCGGTAACATACGAAGTTATCTATCATCAACAAGAGTAGTACGTAATGTCTGACACACACGAATGCGCTAATTATCAGTTTCGAAATTTACCCAGATTTTACTTGATTTCTTCCAGTTGCAAAGACGATTTTATAGAACGAGAAATCAAGATGAGATCGTTAAAGAGAATTTGAATTTTCGAAAGTTTTATATATGTATATATATATAAAACTTCATATAGAATACATATATAGAGTGATATATAAGATGAAGTTTTATTTTGAAAGTTATATGTCCAAATATAAATTTTCGTATACATATATATATATATATATATATATATATGCATACATAAATTTGAATAATTTAAGATATCTAGAATTTAAGTATGAATTATATGTAATATAAATCAAAAAAGTATATATATATATAAATTTCATGATAATAAAACAATTGCATAATAATTAAAATAGAAATCTTTATATTGAAGTATATAAAAGAAGAAATTCACATGGTTTTTTTTTTTTTTTAATAATCTTAAAAATATCAATTCAATTAAGAATGTGTAGATCTTATACGTGTGCGATTTTTAAATACTAGAAAAGTAAAAAAATATATATATATATACACATGTATATATTCTCGAGAGTTAATATTATTTCTTAGATGATAGGAAAGTAGGAAGTCGTTGATTCGACATAGTGACACTCGATCGATCGATCGAAAGCGACTTTTTATTTGTTTTTTTATTTTTTTCTATGACGTTGCGATTTCATTTCTATATGAAATATTTGGAAATAAAATGAAAGAAAAAGAGAGAAAGAGAGAGAGAGAGAGATAGAGACCAAGACAGAGAAAGATACAGAGACACAGAGAAACAAAATAATAATAATAATAATATAATAATAATAACAATAATAACAATAAAACATAAAACAAAATATAAAAAGAAAACTGCATACTCTTTCCGATAAAAAGTATTTATAATTCATAATACACAGTACACAAGGCATAATAATAATAGTAACAATAGAACAGAATAATAAAACAACGTATAAATATAGATGAAAGTAACGATACATACATATATACATATATATTACACACACACATACACACATAACACGTATAGACAAATTCCGATTACATTATTTCACTTACGGTGTAGAATTTATAATACAACGCGCATCAACTCGAGCCCCATGGTCAATTGCGATGGTAATTCTCTTGCTACACTTTCATTTTCCTTTTACTACGAAACGAGGAGCTATTATAAGAATACCAAAACAGTCAGGAGAATTATCGCCTATTGTGAATCCTCGGATTATCTTACTCACGATTATTCTTCGTTCGCTCGATTATTATTCCAATCGACGACAAGCCAATTTAATTTCATAACGAAATAACTCTAACTCGTCGGAGTTTGATTGAATTGGATCGAAGAAGATATTAAAATCGATTATTAAAATGATTTGAACACGTAATTTTTAGATTAATCGATCGGACTATCGATCTGTCGATTTATCGATCGATATCCTGTAAGACTTCAAACTCGTTCTCTTTCAAACGAGTTTATATTGATAAATCGAAAATTATAAAGGAAAAAAAAACAAAAAGATGATTAATATAAGCGTTAGAGATTTAGTTAAACTCTAAGTTCTTTTGTGCCAAGGCCGTTTCTACTTACTTTTTAAAATAAGTAAAACAAAAAGAAAAAGGAAAAAAAAAAGGATTAGAATGACACGAACGATGCATGAAAATTTATCCAATCCTGCGGAACGTTGGTTAACTATATTTTCTTATTTATTATAGTATCGATCAGTGAAATCATCGATCGACGATTAGGCTATCTTTTCTCTCTCTCTCTCTCTCTCTCTCTCTCTCTCTCTCTCTCTCTCTCTCTCTCTCTATCTCTCTCTCTCTCTCTCTATCTCTTTCTGTCTCTCTTTTTAATTTATTTGAATTTAAATATATTTTCGAGTATAATGTTACTTTTGATAAGTTTCCTTTTTTGAAATATCGCGTGTATAACTGTGCGTGTGTCACATCGATCAAGAGATCTAGGACGATCTAAAGAATCTTATTGGATGAATGGAAAAGGTCATCGGAGAAAGCAAGATACTGCATTTTTTCGAAAACGAACTCATACTACCGGATGGACTATCATTTATCAAAGAATTAAAGATTTTCTTCCTGTATATACATACATACATATATACGTATATACATATATATATATCCTTCTCTCTCTCTCTCTCTCTCTTTCTCTATTTCTATCTTTATTTATACATGTTTATTATTTTACTACGTGTTTACTACAAATATCGTAGATACTCTATCGTGATTTATACATTGTACTATGTATCACTACACAGTGTTTTTTATTTTTTTAATTTAGATTTTAATTTTATATCATCTTCTTCTTTTTATTTTTATTATTATTATTATTATTATTATTATTATTATTATTATTATTATTATTATCATTATAATATCGTTTTTTTTCTCTCTTTCTCTTTTACTTTAATTACATTTTTATTTATATGCATTGTTTTTATATACATATTTACTATCTACATACTATTTTTCTATTACTATTCTTACTATTACTATAATGATTTTATATATTAGAGAGAGAATTAGAAACAGAGAGAGAGAGAGAGAGAGAGAGAGAGAGAGAGAGAGAGAAATAGAAATTTAATATCTTCTAAATATCATTTCTAATTTTTAATCAATTCTTTTATTAATTCGTACTAATACGCATTTTAATTATTCTTGGCTTTATTTTTCATTATTATTGTTATCATTATCATTTTTTTAATTATTATTTCACCTTTCTCTCTCTCTCTCTCTCTCTCTCTCTCTCTCTCTCTCTCTCTCTCTTTCTCTCTCTTTCTCTCCTTCTCTTTTCCTCTACAATTTGCCTGAAGCAGGATAGAAAGTCGAAGTTAACTATGTGAGTGTTAAAGGTCGGTAAGATTTCAAGCTCGATCGAAGATCCGCGAATATCTGTCTAGATCGTGATTCTTCTTTCTCTCTCTTCCTTTCTCTCTTTTTAATAAACAATAATCTTAATCTGACTCATCTTCGCCAAAGTTACATATATAGATATTATTTACATATACGTATATTTAATATATATATATATATATATATATATATATATATATATATATACTTATGTATCTAATGCGAGATCATGTGTTTCATAAGTCGAAAAGAAACAGAAGAAAAAACAAAACAGAATAAAAATAGAAATCCACGTTACAATTTGTATCGTATTATAAAAATTGATCGTGACATCTCGTTGATTCGTTTAAAAGGTAGAAAATTATAATACGTGATGCAAACGTAAAAAAAAAAATAATTCAATCGTCATATCTGAAATGCGATTATGGAGATCATTTTCGAAAGTTTGCTCTTGTTGATCTTTTTCTTTTTATTTATTTTTTTTTCTTTTTCTTCCTCTTTTCTTCTTCTTTCATCTACGTTGTAAGGTATGTCGGGTCACGAATATGTGCACTCGTGAAAGGATTTCGTGGTACCTGAACGCGTTCAGTGTTTCACTTTAACCACGCCCTTTTTTGTATAAGATGCGAACCAGTTTGTTTTTTCTACTTTTTTTTTTTTTCTTTTCTTTTTAATCTTATTTTTTTCTTCAAGTCGCGACTTAACTCCTCCAACTTGAAATATCTTGATAGGTAGTTTCTTTTATTGCCCAATACAATTTCGATCATTTTATTTGGGAACGCGAGTACTTAAATGACTCAATAGTTACAAGCTAATAGTTTTTCAATCTGTTTATATATGTGTATGTGTTTTTTAATAAATCATGTGAACGATTTAAGTAAAAAATTTGTAATTGTCGAATCGATCATTGATTTTTTATCAAATCGATTTGCATTAAGAGAAGTAAAAAAAAAACAAAAACAAAAAAAGATACATATATGTTAACTAACTAAGATATAAAAATACATCAAAAAATACATATGTATATATATTTTAAATATATTAATAGATATATATGTTACTTTTTCGTAATCATTGTCACATACACACACACAGATATATTTAGATGTAGATACAGATACATATGTTTAGATAAATATATGCTGATTGATTATGCGATTATTATAATTAAAAAAAAAAAAAAAAAAAGAAAAAAAAGAAAGAAAAGAAAGAAAAAGAAACTGAAGAAATTATAAAATTTATTAATCATATTGCATTACACATCATCGATTTATATTATATATTATATATTTTCATATACATACATACATACATACATGCATACATGCATACATATATACATACATGAAACATGATTTAGGCCACTTTCATAATCATTGCAAGAGCAATTTCATAATCGATTGGTTCTCTACTACATACCTGTCTTATGAATAATGATGAATTCTTTTTAATCTCCTTTTTTTTTATTGTTGCTCTTTTTCTTCTTCTTAGACGAAATCGTTAACTCATTACAGATGATATTTGCAACTTGCAGTTATCTCGAACACATAGACACGATTATCTCTCTCAACTTCTTCCTTATTCGATCCTCCTCTTGTATTTTACATACGTAGATCGAACAGTGGTAACATACGTACTCGTTAAAAAGTGAAATCTTCGGCACATCTCACAATCAGGAAAGCATAATTTCGTAGATCGATCGATAATAACCGGTATGCATAATCTAGTAGTTGGTCGGAATAATAATGGCGCCTATTTCGTTCGGAATAATTTGAGTGAGACGATTTTTTTTTCTTTTTTCTTTTTTTCTTTTTTTTTTTACCTTGGATAGAAAGGAACTGTTCGTTCTTTCAAAATAAAGAAAGGTTGAGAAAGAAAGACAGACAGACAGACAAAGAAAGAGATCCTTTTTAGATCCTTAAATAAAAATAAATCCTTTAAATGGATAGATTTTTTTACTTACACGTTGAGAGAGAATTTGTGACGTTAAAAGTCGTTTATCTTTTAGAAAGTTAAGATCTTTATTGCCGTTGAATTTTATTCAACATCGTGGACGCACTATTATAATAAAATTAATCCGTAGAAAATTATGTTAAACGATTTTGCAAGATCGAGTTCGTGTGAACGGATTAATATCGTATTAAATCAATTCGATCCTTTAAGCATGAATGAAGGGAAAAAAAAATAAAATAAAATGATTCAATCGTACGTTAGTATTTATTGTTAATCCAAAAAATCGATCGAATTTGTCAAATGGATTGTTTTTTTCTTTTTTTTTTTTTGAATATTAATATATCGACAATTTTGTGGTACGTTAGTTTGCGATATATAAATCATCAATTATTTATATTTTATTAGAAAAAACATTTTTATATGAATGAAAACAAAATATATATAGTATCAAGGAAGTACAATCTTAAAGACAAGTAAAAAAAAAAAAAAAGAATTGAATCGTATATCTCGGATACAAGATAAAAAATCTATTAATAATGTAAAAATAAAAATTGATAATAATCATAAAAAATAAAAAGTCAATCACAAAGATAAACTATTTTTTTTCTCCGTTATTTTATTTTGTAATTCAATAGAATTACAAAGCTACGATCTTAAGTTATCTAAATTATTACCTTATAGGTTGTCGAAAAAAAAAAAGCATAGTAATCGATATATAATATTTTTATCAAATCCTTTAACAACTTTTATGGTACACCTTGTATAAGACATCGAACGAGTTGATACTACAAAGATAAAAAAGAAAAGAATAGATCAGCTGGATTTTTTTCTGAGATAACTAGATAGATAGATAGATAAATAGATAGACAAATATAGATAGATAAAAAGAGAAAGAAAGAGAGATAGAAAACAATATATCCTATATACCTACCAATACATAAATATTTATAAAATTCAATTCAATTAAATTCAAGGACGATCAATCGAAACTAACAAAGTCGATCAAACGACTTTGTCGACAAAATGATCGATATCTCTCTCTCTCTCTCTCTCTCTCTCTCTCTTTGTCTCTCTCATTTCCATCGTTTAATTTCTTTGAAATAGGAAGTCGTTGTTCTCTGCTTAAGAAATCGTTGATGATATTAACACCATAACAATTCACGATGCGAAAAGATAGAACCGACACGAAACGACACGAGACGAGTCAAATAATTATTATTAACAACGGAGATAATTTAATAGAAGAAACTTGGTTAAATGGTATAATAATATAGCAACCATAACTATTATCCGCCTTTCACGTCAGAAGTGAAGGGACACTAGATCTTTCTTTCCTTTTCTTACTACTATCTCATCAAACTTCTTCCTTCTCTCTTTCTCTCTCTTTCTCTCTCTCTCTCTCTATCTCTCTCTCTCTCTCTCTTTGTTACACACATATTCTTTCTCTTTTTCTATCTCTCACGTAGAGACACACGTAGAGACATTCTTCTCACACTCTCTTTTTCGTAATCGTATCTTTAGTATCTTTATCGATTCTATTTCTTTTTTTTTCTCCCTTTTTTTTTCTTACTTCTCAAGGACGACTCGTTTGATTATAACCCATATTTCTTTTTTCGTTTTTTTTTTTTTTCAGTTTAATTACTTCTTTTTGATACCATTATCATTGTCATTATTATTTCTAGATCATTCTCTAATTAATCTTCATTGCTGTCGATTTCAAGAATTTTAATAAAACTCTAAAATACATAATATGAGTAATTGTAAAGTCGATAAATATAATACGAACGCATAAACATACGCGCGTATACAAACAATAAAAAAGAAAAGTAGAAAAATTCTAATAAAACATACGACGATTGTTATTCGTCAAAGTCTACATAGTTTTTTCCGAAATTAAATAATAAAAAAAAAAAAATAAAAAGATAGAAACTAATTTCCTTGTCAAAAAAAATATATATATATACACTGTTACTATATATTAATTTTATCAAAATAGTATTAAGTATTCGTAATTCGTACGATCGATCGATCGATCGATCGATCGGTCGATCAGTCGGTCGATCGGTCGGTCGGTCGATCAGCTTCGTCGAGTTTTATTGCATGCTTGACCAAGAGTAAACGTGACGTGGAAACGTTGACTTTTACTTTCAATATCGATTGTACGTAAGTAAGTAACTAACTATGTACGTACGTACGTATGTATATATGTATGTGTATATATATATATGTATATATGTACGTATCTACTGTGTTGCTTAGGTTTAGATAAAGATAAAGTTTAAACTGGAGCAACGAGTGTGGTTGCCTTTTGTAGGAGAGTGTGACGTTTTATCATTATTACGTTTGAAAATCATTTGTCTATATTTAAGTCTGTTCCAAAATCGAGATTCTATCCTTATTTCGATTAAATATAATATCGTAATATTATTTTAAGAGACAAAGACAGAGACAGAGACAGAGAGAGAGAGAGAGTGAGAGAGACAAAGAGATTGAAAAAGAAAGAGAAAGAAAAAAAAACGGATAGATAATTTAATTTGTTTACATGATTAAAAAAATGATTATAGAAATTAGAGAGGTATTAGCGATTGATAACCCAATGCGCTAATTTTCAAAGGTGTGGGCAACCTTCTGGAAAATTATAGCGTCTCTATATCTTATTTGAAACTAAATACTATATAAATACATACATACATACATACATGTATATATACATACATACATAGATAGATATACGTACATATATGTACAATAATTTGCTTCAAATACAACAAACGATTGGTCGACCTCTCAATTCAAACTCTCGTATTCCACTTGAGCTATTCGATTACCAATCGATTATTTAATCGATAAGATAG
This sequence comes from Vespula vulgaris, assembly GCF_905475345.1. Classification (NCBI taxonomy): domain Eukaryota; kingdom Metazoa; phylum Arthropoda; class Insecta; order Hymenoptera; family Vespidae; genus Vespula; species Vespula vulgaris. Next base: position 2,549,460 of record NC_066603.1, on the reverse strand, counting down.
AGATATCGATATCGATACTCTTCATAATTTTTTTTGTTCTTTTTTTTTTCATCTGACAGTATTATATATTTTCATTAGATTCTTCGATGAATCTTGTCGTATGGTAATGATCACCATTGGCTCATCTTCAAAGTGAATTTCTATACGAATTTGTTCAGTGGGTCTAATTTCGTTCTAGGAACTTTTGACTCAGTCTCGTAGTTGTTGCAATTCGTAGTAATAGTTGTTAGGTGTTCTATGTATATAGATGTGTGTGTGTGTGTGTGTGTGTGCATGCGTATCTACATGCAAATCTCGTTTCTTTGATCGTGCGTGTTGCAGTACGTACGTAATAACAACGTTCAGAGATCGAACCATAACCGGAACTAACTATGCTAGGTAAAAGTTACGCGACCGATTTTCTTCGGTTAGATCCGTTCATCGTTGATCGTGAGTTTTCTTTTCTTATATACACACGTTCAAATTTTTATTAGCAAGGAGGGAATGAATTCTCCTTTTTCTTTCTTTTTTTTTTCTTCATTTTTTTTTTTTTCATTTTATCTTTTATTTCTCGATTGCAGGAAGTGACCTTTTTCTTCATTTTCTTTTTTAAATAGAAATACGTAGTGTATAACTAGAAATGTATATCTATATCTGTATATGTATTCATATGTATATATATGTATATATCTATATTTCGTAAGAACATTATATACGAACTATGAAGCGTTATGCGAATAACGGATTATATGATTTAATACGAGATATGTTAGAACGAAATATTTCATTCTAACGAACGAAATATTTCGTTTCTTAATATGTTTGAAATAATTTTTTAAATATATTGGAAAATATTTTCGATTTGAATTGCTTCAAATACATTATTTGTTTTTTTCTCCCGTTTTTCTTGATCTTTTTTCTTTTTTTATGAAACGTATAGTAGTCGTAACATTGAAATTAAAAAAGAAAAAAAGTATCTTATATGAAACTTCGTACACACGCATATATATATATAGAAAATATACAGACACACACACACATATATATAGACAATATATAAAATATTTCGTCATATGAAATTTCAAAGATTGAAAGATACGTTTCAACACAAAGAACATTTCTATCGGACAAATCGATGATGTTTGATCCTATCGCGTGTTAGAAATCAATCGAGTCGAAGAGAAACATTAGGATGATCCCAAGTCTGATCAGAGATCGATCATAACTACTTGCCAGCTACGTCGATCATTGCGATCACATAATTATCTCGTCGGAGATCACTGAAATCGATCGAACGAAATTAATTTCATTGGTTCATCGAGCACGATCTATAAATCGATTATGATTTCATTCTCCTTCTCTCTCTCTCTCTCTCTCTCTCTCTCTCTCTCTCTCTTTTTCTGTTTGAGAAGTTAATCGAAAGAAAGAAGAATGTTTCTGATGAATCCGATCTTTTCATCTCTCTCCGTTTCTCTCTATCATTCGTTTTATTCGATCGTTCAATCTCTATCCATCTTTCATGATTCTTTCCGTTGATGATTAAACAGGCTCGAAGATAAGTGTTGGAACAATTTGTCAGTTATAGTTAATTCCATTTGCGTAAATCTCTGCTGTTTACTGTTTCAAAGTTGCTTATCTGGTAATTGCCATCCTTACGATCAGTTTCGCAAGCTTTCGACAAGTTAGTAATCGACCTGCTCTTGCTACCGATTGATCCGTACACCTCACCTTTCCTTCTAAGTTATCTAAGTCAATCGATGAAAATGGATTCTTCGTAGGTGTTGCATTTAACAGGTATATGTGTGTGTGTGTGTGTGTGTGTGTGTGTGATAATATATATATATCATTTTAATTTATTTATTATTAATATCATTTAATATTTGCTAAAAATAATCGAAAATATCTAAAGATTTTCCAAGATAGACATAGATCTTTAAAAATGGCCGAATATATCCGAATCTTGAAGAAACTTTAGATAAAACGTCTGATATTGTTGTCCTTTTTTGTTCTTTCATTGAAAATGACATACAATTTGTTTTATTTATACATATATATTTGTATATATATATAAAACAATTTTTATATATAAAAAACAAGGTTTTTGTTTTATATATATATATAGATATATTTAATAAGAATGCACAATGTAAAATTCCGATCGTATGAATCCGATCTAGAAACAGAAAAACATCTTATATGGATTCGTTCGTTCTTAATCAACTCGCCTACTCTTTGTTTTATTCATTTATTCTAATCGTGATACTTTCTTGATTATCTAGATAATTTTCTGTTGCATATTTTTACATAATTAAAATTGCTAATCGTCTAACGATTTGAATTGATTATTGGGAAAACCGATCGCGAGATGATCGTCGTTTCTAAAACGTTCCTAATATAATACGATTTATAATTTATAATGAAACTTTGCTTTTTATGTAATGATTTCTACTTGAGATTTCATTTATAAAAAATCAAGAAGAGCAAAACAAATTAACAGTAACATAAACTTGGAAAGAAAGATCCAAATTTTTATATCGAAATATTATTACGTAATTGGACGTGAAAATTAGAACGAACTAACTACATTTTAGCTTTGCATTTTTTTATTTCTTTTTTTCCTTTTTATTTTTATTTTTTATTTTTTTTTTTCAATGAAACTCTGACTTGAACTTGCAAAAGAGAAGAAAAGAAAAGAAAAGAAAAGAAAAAAAAAAAGAAAAGAAAAGAAACAAAGTTTCATACGCATTCCTCTTTCTAATTCCTTTATGATTAGAAACTTGTTTTTATAGATCGTCCGATTACAAGTGATACGGAGCTTAAGGATATTACATGATCCATATAGTTCTTTTTTTTTTTTCTTTTTCTTTTGCTCATCCGACGATCGCGATGGTTCCTCGTTAAGTTAATTCTAAGTTATCAAAGGATAATTAAAGGAAGAGAAAGTTTCGAGTTAAACTCTTTGTCTAATTAATACCTTTTGCAACTACGATATCGAATTATTCGATGTAATTCGTTATGTAAACATTGATCGATCATCAAATTTTATGAGACTGCGTTCGAATGATCCATGATCCATGATCCATGATAGATCTCTTTGACATATTTTTTTTTTTTATTAACAAATAATATCCATAAATATTTTTGAATATTTCATTCTAATTTCTTTAACGATTTCTTCGTATTACTAAATAGGACCCTTATAAAGGGTGAGCTAAAATTTTCTATATGGTTTTTAAATGTCAATTAATTTTTTTCTCTTTTTTTTTTCGTGGTCTTTCAATCAGCCTTATAATTTTAGGATCCATAAAAGAAATTGGATCTGACAAATGTTTCCAAATATAGTGATTGATACTTTATAATTGTTTCGGAAATTTTAGATCACCTTATATGTATTTTTAGTATGTAAGATCACGTTGACGTTTTTATCGTCGTGTCGTTTTCATAAAGAATTTTTATTGAAAAGCGAAAGTTTATGTTTTGGTTCGACAAAACATCGACAAACGTACATATATATATGTAACAAGTAGTTTACCTTGATCGTTCACGAAAATCTTATAATTCGATCGATATCTTGATAAAATTAAATTTGTCTCCCGATTAAAAATTAAGCAATGTTTAGAACGATGTAATATATATATATTTGAAACCGGATGTGAATGATTTCGCAACTCGTTCGAAGGATTAACTTAATCCTTTCGAAATAGTACGATAGACTTATCATTATTTCTACTTATTTCTAAGGATGATTTTTTTTTTTTTAATTAAAAAGAATATATATAACATATATTTACATAATAATATTCCATTTATTTCCTTTTTAATGCTTCATTTCAAATATTAATTTTCAATATTAATTTTTAAAATCTTGAAATCGTTAATCGGTATCAAAATTTAATTAATTCCAATTTGATTGAATGATCCAATCTTCTAGAAAGATTGAAATTAAAAAACTTTCATATAATTTTCATTAACTCAGGAATCAGATACTTGTATATTTACGTCTTCATAATTTCTTTTCGTCATAAAATAAATTATTTACTCGATATATCCAAAGATTAATGTTTGCCAAATATAAATGACCAAGGATACTACGAATACCCGAACGATATTATTCCGATTTATATAAAAAAACACACGAACCAAAAATTCAATTATACAAATACAATGAAATACGATAAGGAAATTATGTAATTGAAACGGTTCAAAAAAAAAAAAGAACGAAATTAAAGATAAAAAAAAATAGATATCGACGTATCCCAAGCGAAAGAAATAAAACAACAACAACAACAACAACGAAATAATAAAAACAATAAAAAAATAAACAAAAATCTTATATTATTTAGGTCGACGAGAAGCAGAGATCGCAAACGTCGGTCAATCGAGGTAGGACAAAATTCGATATTAACAAATCATTGGACAATTACGAGACTACGATCGGACCGTCTGGATCACGTTCGCGTTTGGATCGTGATAGAAATACGGAAACGCGTATTTCTAGAGTACCAAATAATAAGAAGAACGATAAAACATTCTCGAGAAATGCGAACGTCGTTAAGGAAACTTCTTTTGGATCGAGAGATCGTGAAAGAACGGCGATCACCGAGAGAACGATTAATCCGGATAAAACATCGAATTTATCCGAGAAGAAAGAAGAAACAACGATTAGAAGAAACGAGAGAAGATATTTGCCAGAGAAGGATGAGAAAAAGATCGGACGTAGAATCGATCAGGAGACGACGTTGGAGTCACCGACAACGACAATGACAACGATGATGACAACAAGGTCAAGATCAAGGTCAAGAAAGGAGAACAATAATGCGTCAAGAAGAGTCTCTTCGAGAGGTGGATCGATTAGGAAGGCAAACGCACAGTATTTGGAGGTTAACACAGGACCCTCGGTATTTTCTGGTACGACAGAAAATTCAAGGTCAAGGACTGGAAGAAAGATAAATCCGAATTATAACAACGAGAAGGAATCGAGAAAGAAATTATCGTCGATTAATAGAAGATACAATACGGATGTTTCGAGGAATAATACTTCGAGAAAAAATGGCGCTAATTCGAGAGGATCTAGGAAGGATACAGATCTATCGAAGAGGACTACAGAAAAATCGATGCATCTTACGGAATCCGAAAGTGTAAGAGTCGATATCCCATTGACATTGGCAACTACGGATTATCCAAAATTGACAACGGTCAACAACAACGTCGATCCCATTGACGATCATCCAACGTCGTCTAGATCATCCTCTAGAAACATCGAAAGACGTAACGACGATCGCGATTACGTTAGATCGAACATCAACGAATCGAGAAATTTGGATAGAACGAAAACGCGAAGAACGTCCACGAACACCGAGGATTCTTATTATTCGACGACTCAACGATCTACGATCAATCAAAGAAGAGGATCCTCGAAATTCGTCGATTTCGCTGTAAGCGATACTCCAATCGATATTTCGACGATTCCTGTAAAGAAGAATGATAGAAACGATGTTAGAAGAAGAAGTACCGATCGTACGAGAAATTTTGATAGAAAAACGTCGGCTAAAGATTTTGCGATTAACGAATCGAGTAATTCAAGATCGAGAGGTAGATCGTTGGATATCGTGTCGAGATCTGTCCCAAGTGGATCATCCATCTTGCAAACGGATGTAAAACGTAGATCGTCTATCGATAGGAGCAATAATAAAAATCCAGAGATTCGATCGAGATCGATAGATAATATACAGGATCAGGATAATCGTGGACGTTTGAAAGGAAGGATTAGAAATGAATCGACTACTACGAAATTTATTGGTAAGATCTATTTTAATCTTGACATTGATTTGATCGTATCTGAAATAAAATGTTTTAATATTTAAAAAAGAAAATTATTCTGATATTCAAAAAAAAAAAAAATGTTTTAATCTTAAAGTAAAGAAGATTTGTTTTAATGTATCGATATCGATTTAATCATTCGTTGTTTCGAATTTTACGTGACTTTTTACATACGTGAGATCGTTATCGATGTTTGATTAAAGAAGAAGAAGGAAAAAGAAAAATTTATAACGATATTGAATATTAAATTTCGCAGTATAAATTTATAATATTATAATAACAGATAATATCATTATATTAAATTTATCATATACAAATATTTTTATGTTTTACGTTATATACATATGCCATAATATCAATTTATAACATGACACATAAATTTCACGCAAGAACATATATCACAATCGTTGGCAAGATTCGATCAAAGTTTTTTGTTGGATAAATTTTCATGAAAAATTTTCTTTCCGCGCGTAAAATCTAAATTCTGTCGGTGATAAAAAAAAAAAAAGAAAGAAAAAGAAAAAGAAAAAGCTGACGTAAGAATTAAAGTGACAACGCAGTCACTTCTTCTTTCTCTTCCTTTTTTTTTGAAAAAATTGTTTTCCATAGATCCATCGATCGAAACGACCACATCGATGTCGGATCAATCGACGAACTTACCAATCTCTGATACAACGATCACAACGATGAGAACCATTGGACAACGTACGATCACCGACGATCCATCGTCGTCTCGTGTTAGATCAAGAACTAGAAACGTTTCTCAAGCTAGAAATAATACGAGGGAGGATTATTTTAATTACGGATTAGGATTTCGAGGTAGAAAATTTCCAACGAGCGATGATATGATAACTACTAGCACGTTTAAACCATCGAGATTATCTTCAGCGAGTCAAACAAACCGTGGTGGTAATCCTGGTTGGACACTTTTTCGAAGGAGACCCGACGTATCATCGATTTCTACAACCGAGAAGGAACGTATCAATGAAATAGCAATGAACGATGATCGAACGATAAGCAACGAATCGATTACAGCTACGAGAAATCGTGGATCGAAGAAATCCAAGATCGATGATCCTACAACTTCTACGGTGTCTAGTACTACAACGAAAAATTTCAATTCGAAAAGAAGAGGCAACAAGAATCAATTCGACAAGAATACAACAAATATGGATAAAGTTTCTGATTCGGAGGAGAGCGATAATTATCCTCCAGATTTCAAAGCGAGATTGTCACAATTGGTAAGCATTTAAAAGTTTTTCTATCTTTTTTTTTTTTTCTAGCTGATTTACACGATTGATCGCCATTTTGCAGAAAAATTCTAATCTGAAAATACCTGTTGTTAAGAGTACACCAAGAACGAGTACGGAGGTAAGTAGAGTTAATATTTAATTGTTTTTATTATCATTATTATCGTCAATCATTTATTATTATTATTGTTATTATTATTGTTATTGTTATTTATTATTATTATCATCGATTGTATATTGCAATAACGTAACAGACGTTTTACATGTTTGCGTTAACCTTATACCGCATCAATCTTAGGTCAATTTAACATTCACCAGCCTTGAGTAACCTTTGATACGTGTAATTGCATTTAACCCAACGATATCGCTTAGGTCAAATCCTATGTTTGTTTATGTGTGTATGTATATGTGTATCCTGTCCCTCTTTCCACCCTCTATTCTTTAATCATGCGATTTTTGCTATTCCGTGTTGACACACACACACATATAACATATGTACGTATATATATACACACATACACGCACACACATATATATATATATATATAAAACAGATGCATGTATGCATGCACACGTGCACGCACGTACGCACGCGTATATATATATAGTACGTATATATGCAAAATGAAAGATTGTTCAGATTGATATCATTGCATGTGACATTGTTTGATTAATCGACCAATCTTTTGATTTGATTTATCTTGTTTGTTCGTTTTTTTAGATTGCGGAATACTCTCAAGGTCAATCAAAGACGTAGAATTTTCTTTTCTTTTCTTTTCTTGTTTTTTTTTTCTTTTTTAATCCGATTTATTTTTCTTTCTTTTTCCTTTTCGAAATCTCTCAAGTTTCCTCTTTGTTTCATTTATTTTTCTTCTTTTTTTGGTTCGAAAATTAATTATTCAAGATGGAGAATACGCGAGAGGATTATCAATGAACTAGTTTTTGATCGGTGGTAGGTAAGGAGGGGGAAGAGACGAGAAGCCCAAAAAGTTTTTACTCGTTCTATTTTTCTTTCTTTCTTTCTTTCTTTCTTTCTTTCTTTCTTTCTTTCTTTCTTTTTTATTTTTTTATTTCGAGGGCCTCCTCCCTTCCCCCACCCACATATATAAGAGAAAGTAAACTCGTTTCTGTACGATCGTCTACTTATTTTCGTCTTACGGATGTGTGCACACTCGATTTTTAGGTCATCGAAATACGATACCTCGTTCTTCTCGTTGTTGTGTTTTTATTTTTGTCGCGTTATGGTCTCGTATTTATTTCTATTTTTTTTTGTTTTGATCTTGTTTTTCTTTCTTTCTTTCTTTCTTTTTTCTTTTTAATATTCTTTAAGGATGAAATATAAAGATTCTAGGAGAGAGAAAGAGAGGATCATTGATCACGAATGATTTAATTTTTTAATGATCGATTTAATTATCCTGTTGTTTGAATTATTAGATCGATATATATTTCTTTTTTCTTTCTAAATGAAAGTATAGAAATTATTATATTAACAAAAAGAATGTATCGAATCTATGTACACATGCATGTATTATACGTATATGAAATTAGGTATATATACATATATAAAATATATATGTATGTCATATTATTATTATTATTATTAATAATATTTGTAATAGAATTGATTAAAAAATTTTGTGCTTTTTTATTAGATTAATATATCGGATTAAAATGAATGCATTTGATTCGTGATAATGTTTGATCGGGATTAGTATCAACGCATTGGAAAGACGTAGAATATAATTTTATCAGGGAAATAGTTGGAAACTTTTTTTATCGAGCTTTTTTTTTAACAATAGAAATAAATCGTGTCAGTGATTAGAATAATCGCATAGATTCTTGTTTTTAATGGAGTCAGATCGATTAGTATGAATACATTAGAAAAGAACGTAGAGAACAAAATAGTTACGGAGAAAGTTAACTTATTTTATAATAAAAACTAGTCGGGCCATAGTGATTGACAGCTGGATAGAATTAATATATTTTCCTTCCGAGATACTTAGCTTGATTATTATGAATGCATTAGAACAAAAAAATATATATATTTATATATGTATATATAGAACAGAATTGCGTCGGAGAAAGTCTACTTTTTTCTTTTTTTTTTCTTTTTTTTTTCTTTTCAATGAAATTTTATTTAATAAAAGACGAATTAATTATGTCACTATTTTTTTTTTTTTCGTTACTTATAGAATTAGGTTTTGCATAGAATTAGTCCGAAAAAGAAGATTATAAAACGGTAAAAGAGTCGGTTTTTTTAAAATGAAAATTTATTTAACAAACAAAAAGGATTAATCCTGGCAGTGATTATTATATATTCTTTTATTATATATTCTTTTACATAAAATTTATGTTTTTTCTTTTTTTTTCTTTTTCTAAATTTCTGATCGGACTGATGAAAAAATGTATTTGTCAAAAGTTGACAAATGTTTTGTCATAAAAATATACTCCAGCAAAAATTAGTCACGTTGTTTAAGAGCAATCTTTTTTATTATTAATAAAATTAGATTATACATAATAAAAACAATTGATCGCGTCTGCTCGATAAATACGAGAGTCGTTTAAAATCTGCATCGGTAATTTAATCTCTAATAAATTTCGATTGATCAATATTAGAACAATATAGAAAGAAAAAACCAAAAAAGAAAAAAAGAAAACAAAAGGAAAATATTGCAACGAAACAACAATTTCATTTTTTATAACATTTCACTTAATAAAGACAACTTGATCCATCATATCAACGATCGTGATAGTTTGTTAAGATTAATATTTCTTATTTCAAATAGAGAATTAATTAGATTTCTTAGAACGAGTACACCAAAACAAAATTGTTTCAAAATGTAGATTAGAAAGGTATTAAAAGTTGTATCCTATTGATCTATGGATCGCTCCGATGATACATATATCGTGAGAAAAGAAACGTTTAATAAAAAAAAAAAAAAAAATGAAAAAGAAACAAGACTTCTATTTTTAATTCTTTAAGAAAAAGATGGCGGCGAATGGCGGCATATGCTTTGTAATAATCTTTCGATTGCTTTCGTTGATCGTAGATCGTTCTATCTCTCTCTCTTTCTCTTTCTCTCTCTGTCTGTCTTGATCAATCGATAGTATTACTTTTACAAGGTAGCCTATATATGTACTCGATGACCATGACAATTGACACGCAAGTGAACGTTCGAAATCGCACGAATTATAAAATTTATCTCTTCTCACAGTCAGTCTGACAGGCTTTTACTAAATACAAACAAAATATCACTCTTGCTATATTAGATAAATGCACACGTAACAACAACACCATCACCATCACCACCAAAAACAACAACAACAACAACAACAACACTAACACTGACATCAACAATGACAACAATAAAAAATGAAGAAAGCAAAAGAGAAATTTTGATAGATAGATCATAGATCATTTTAAACAAAGTATCACTTCGGCTGCATTAGATAAATGCATGCGTAACACCAATACCAACACCAACGTCAACAACAACAACACTAACAACGACAATAACTACAACAACAACAACAATGATAATGTAATAAAAAACGATTGAAAATGCAAAAAAGAAATTTCAGTAGATTGATCGTAGATCATTTTAAATAGATACAAAATATCACTTTTGCTATATTAGATAAATGCATACGTAAAAACAACAACGACGACGACAGTAACGAAATAAAATAAGAAATAATACAGAAAAGAAATTCTAATGGATAAATCATAGATCATAGATCATTATATACAAAGGAGATATTACTCTATGCAGCATTAAATAAATCCACACGCAACGATAACAGCAACAACAACATCAATAACAACGAAATATAAAAAGTATAAAACACAAAAAGAAAATTTCACTAGATAGATCATAGATCGTAGATCATTAAATATAAACAACATATCACTCTTGCGGCATTAGATAAATGCACATGCAAACGCAGCTACGACGACGACAATAATGACGACGAAAAAAAAAAAATAGAGAAAAGAAATTTCAATATATAGATCATAGATCATAGATCATTAAACACAAACTAAATATTACTTTTGCTATATTAGATAAATGCATCTTTAAAAACAACAAAATCGAATAGAAAAATAAAAGGAAATTACATGAGATAGATCATAGATCATTGATCTATGATCATTATTTCACTTACATAGTCATTAAACTTGTACAAAGACAAGCTATAATCAAAATTATTATTTAGTTTTGTACAAACATTAGACGAGATTAGCTTCTAAGTAGTACGTGCTTCATATTAGAAAGATTAGAAATTTTTTTTTGTATGAAATGGTATATGCTTGTGTCAGTGATATTAGAATAGTGCTCCAAGACATTTGTATATTTTATTTGTGATAACGTTAGATCGAAATTAGTATTAATACATTAGAAAGACGTAGATGATATCTGTATTAGAAAGCATTAACATTTTTTTACAGAATTTTCTTCGATTAAAAATTTAAAAATAAAATTATGTCAATGATTATGATAGTTTTATAAAGTTAGATCGATTGGTATTACCGAATGAACATTAGAGATATTAGAATTTGTAATAGAATAAAATCAATCACAAAATAACGAATTCGATAACATCGATATAAAATATATATATACATTACTTGTTTGAAATAAAAAAAAAAAAAAAATTAATATTTGAAGTACAACAAAATCGACCGGTCGAAATAAAGTATATATATAATATCATTTACTCGAGATTACAAAATTTTATTAGAAGAAGAAAATCAATCGTAACAGTGGATCTTCGATCTCTACATTATTTCCACGAGATTCAAATTTTGTTGAGATTGGAAAAAAAAAAATCAATCGATGTTCAATTTTTACAAAATATCGAACACAATCTGTGATAACACTCAAAATAACAATTATTCTGCTAGAGTTTAGAATTTCAATGATATAAAATAATATTATCGAATATTTGATCGATCCGATCAACGTTAAAACAAACTAATGCATTCACGTATATACATACTTTTCGGATTAGAAAGCTTAGAATACGTAGAATAGTTAAAAAGAGTCAAGTTTCCATGAACGTTTGTTTACATCGATTTGACAGGACTAAAAAAGACAACAAACAAATCATAGAAAAAGATAAAAAAGGAAAAAAAAGAAGAAAACTTAAAATTTCAGTTGTTGACCAGCTCGACGAAGTCATGGCTCGAACAAGTTGTCAGTCAGCTGGCAAGATGGATCTATTCATTCCTACGTTATATCGGGCTCATCTTCTTCCTTTAAAAGGACTACGATATCACTATACAAATATATCTACATATCATATATATATATATCTACATATATCTCTTATATCCATATCATATTCATATACAATTATAATATACACACATGAACATACATATGTATATATACACACACACACATACACACACACACATTATTCGAGTTAGTAGTCGAAAAGATTAGTAGTCGAAAAGATCATAGGAAACGTGAACGAATGAACGAACGAATAAACGAACGAACGAAAAAGTCTCTCTCGACGATCTTCATCATCTCAAATGACCTAGAGAATTTCTATGACTGACCTTGAGAAGGATTCCTTCTTCAGGAGATGGATACTTTCTTCGTTATAACCAGGGTAACCGATTAACTAACATTCTATCTCTCTCTCTCTCTCTCTCTCTCTCTCTCTCTCTCTCTCTCTCTCTCTCTCTCTCTCTCTTTCTATTTGTTTCTTTTATCTTATCTTTAAAAAAGAATGATCAAGAACAAAGCTCTTACGATGGATAGAGATTTGGATCGATTTTGGATATTTTTATTTTTTTTTCTTGCAGGGCAAAAAAACGTCCGGCGTTTTGTTCTCGGAAAGATCAAGAATGAAATTGGAATTAGCTAGGAGATTGGTTAAGCCTGAATTGAACGAACAAGAAAATGTTTTGGACTCGACAGGGAAATCTAGAACGACAACCGACGCGTCGGTTATCGAAGAAATGAATAAGATCGGTAAATTGGACAAAGTTACAACTAGGAGCAGCCGTTTGGAGGATGATAGGAAATCGGAGAAGATTCTTAACGTTAAACAAGATCAAACGGGTGATAGTTCTGATCAAGAGTCTTGGAAATCTCGTCAGAAAAAGGGTAGAGTTGTTTCCGAGAGAACGGTGACCTCGATATCGGTTGACGAAGACACGTCGAATTACGTTGTTGAGACAGTGACCAAAGTTACGGAGGAAGTGTCCTCGATGATGATCGATGGATCGATATTGAAAGACTCGTCGATCCGTAAATCGAAATCTCCAGATTTAGCGACTACCGAGACAACCAAATTAGGGAAAGGTTTTAACGTGACACCAAGAATTACGATAAAGGGATCGAAGTCTAAAAATTTGTTAACAAGACGTAATAAATCTTTCGCCGAAAGGGACACCAACGATGGTGACGTTGATGATACACGTAAAGAGGATGATCCAAATAGGATTAATAGTTCAACGTCAGTCACATCGACGATCTTATCGAAAAAGAAACAATCATCGTCGGAGATCGAAGAAAAGGAGAAGAAGGAGAAGGAGAAGGAGGAGGAGGAGGAGGAGGAGGATGGTCGAACGAAGAAGAAGCAACCGAGAATGTTGAACAGTGTTACCAAGGCTAACTTTAATGATCGTTATTCGAAAAAATTTAGGGAGAGGATTAACATTGTCGATGGGAATGAGATACCACGGCAAACAACGTCAAGGACAACTATGGTTACTAATAGATATAGTAGGAAGAAGATCGATAGTTTGAGACCTTACGATAAAATTTCGAAAAGTGTTACGACGGTAACATCGACCCAATCATCATCATCGTCATCGTCATCATCGTCGTCATCGTCCTCATCAAAAAGACGAGAGTTCAGACCAAGAACGGCTACGTATCGTAGACATTCCGAATTACCAACTACTACTTTGCTCATACAAACGACAAACAAGGTCGACAATACGCAGGGTGTTGCGATCACCCCTAAAACGCCCAAGTATCACGCGACCTTGAAAAGTTCAACGCCGATCGAAACTCGATCGATACCGCAGGAGCCGCAAGTTAGCGTTAGGATAACCAACGATACCAATCCAATTGATACTGGTATTACCGACAGCAGCAATGGGAATACTGGTACAACAAGTAACATCTTCAATCCAACAAGAAGTGCCTTTCTAAGTGGTAACAGTACTCTACTGCAACAACTACGCAGCACCGTAGCGCCACTTCTCAGCTCTCTGGGTAACAGGACACCTATATTTGCTGAGTCTTACAGTAACGTTAACAACGGAGTAAGTGTATTTGTTTGTTTGTTTGTTTGTTTGGTCGTTTTTTTTCTCTATTTTTTTCTATACAACGTATTTGTCATCAAAGGCTATCGTTATGGTTGAATTAATTTATATGAATGTTATTTATGTTCATTATATTTATTTAATAATAGTTTTGATCGATAATAGTTTTTCTAATTTCTTCTTTCTTTTTGTCCAGTAAATTGAATAATAATAATAATAATAATAATAATAATAATAATAATAATAATTGTAATACATTCGTAATCGTAAAGTATTGTTTGAAACAAAATTATTTTACCTCCTAGTTATTTTAGTTTAAATATTGCAATCGTTGCGCTTGTACTTGTAATTATAATGACTTTATTATAATTATAATTATTATTATTATTATTTTTCTTTTTTACAATTATAATTACGATGAATATAATTAATTAATAATGATTCTAATATCAAGCTGTTGTATCGTATTGGATAGAAAATATTTGTCATTATCGTTTATAGAGCTCTACACCTAGAATCACACCAAACGGATCACCACCAAGATTCAGTGCTAGGTACAAAGGAGCTGAATTGTTTGTTAGAAAGCCAACAGGTTATCAACCGACTGTACCATCGATCACTAGCTCTTCGACAACTCAAATAACTCCGATAGAGGTAAGACAAACAACAAGTTGATTATTATTTTTATGCATTATCTTTTTTTTTCTTCCTTTTTTTTTTCTTTTCTTTTACAACTCGCACACGCACGCTTTATTTTTTCTTTTCTCACGAATAGAATACTATACTGTATCGCTATCGAAGTATAATAGCTGGCTGTTGATCATCGTGGCAGGTTAGAGTAAAAAAATATTTGAGGAAAAAAAAAAGAAATAGAGAATTAAAAGTAAGAAAAAACAAAACAAAACAAAACGAA
This sequence comes from Vespula vulgaris, assembly GCF_905475345.1. Taxonomy (NCBI): domain Eukaryota; kingdom Metazoa; phylum Arthropoda; class Insecta; order Hymenoptera; family Vespidae; genus Vespula; species Vespula vulgaris. The sequence continues at coordinate 2,534,207 of NC_066603.1, read as the reverse complement.
ATTAATGAAAAGGTAAGGGAATTGTTTGCAAAAAAAGAAAAAGAGAAAAAAAAATAAACGACCGAATGGCTTTTGAGGCTGGTTCCGCATGATTGAATGAACGTTAGGTGGAATCACGTGACCATTACTTTTCTGTGCTTAAAAGGTATTCACCACGAAGATCAAGGAGGATTTGGAGAGTGTTGCGCCGCCATCTTGGTCAACTGATCTTGGTATCACTAACAACCCCAATGGAATTCTCAATTCGGAGAGCCTTTATACGAATAATCTTCGTTAAAATCGTTATATTCATTAATTATTAATCCTGTCTTATATCATTATTATTATTATTATTATTATTATTATTACTACTACTATTATTATTATTATTATTATCATTATTATCATTATCATTATTATTATTATTATATTATTATTATATTTTTTTCTTTTTACAGCATTGCCATTTTTCTCTTTTCTCTTTAATTATATATAAACGTACATACATACATACATATATATGCATATATATATATATATACATATATGTTTATACATGTATATATTAATTGTTCATTGTAGGTTGTGGTATATATATATATATATTATTTTGTTTTATTATAATATGTGTGATCGTGAATATGATATTCATTATAGTTATTAGAGTTTCGATTTGATTTCTCGGTATTATCATACACAGATATACTACACTCATTCACAATTTAGCATGCAGCACCTTTAAAAAATATTGCCTCTCACTTTTAAAACTTTAGTTAATTAATAATTTGCACGTGGAGTTTAAGTTTAAGAGGATTAAAATAGAAAAGGAAATAAATAACGGAAAGGGTTTTTATTGTTTATTCATTTATATAAATATATACATATATACACTTTATATATATATATATATATATATATATATATATATATATATATATATATTCACAAATGCACCGTAGATATTAACACTTTTATCTTTCACATTCACGTCACATGTTTGAAAATTTTTAATTTACGCACGAAAGTATTATCCAATACGAAAAGAAATGTTATAAACAAACATTAGATATAATATATATATACATATATATATATATATATATCAACACATACATACATACATACATATATACATACATATGTATATATTCTTTTGTAATAAACTTACTGCTTTTTGCATTGCACGCGGTAAATAGTTTTTCGTCCTCACTTTATAACTATGTGTGTGTGTATATATATATATATATATATATATATATATATATATATAATTATGTAATTTTTATTCTAATCACATAATTAAAAATATTTACTTCTCTTTTTCTTTTTTAATTTAGATCTTTCAACTGCACGTATTTCTTTTCTTCGATAAAAACTTTTTTCTTTTTTTTGATAATATTACTTTGTTTCTTAGTTTTTCGCTTAGATCATCAAAAATTTAATGAAATTATCAAGGATAATTATCTAATGATCATTCTTCCTGAATATAATAGAAAATATTATGATGATTATCCCGTTCCATTTCTTTTAACATTCCGCGTTATTACTCTAACGATGGTGAAAGTAAGATATCGTGTGCGTAATACATGAATTTCATATGAATTCTATATATGTATATATATATACGTGTGACTATGGTGTAGGTGTTACGAGATTGAGTTTTATAGGAAGAAGGAAATATGCGGAATACGAATCGAGGTCAGCTTGTAAGTGAACATGTCAAAAAGTAGAGAAATTTGTTGATATTAATGACACATTTTGATTTTTCTCTTATGGTACTCCTAGAAGCAAATTTCAACAATTAGATTAATAAATTAAATTAAAAGTTTAATAACGTTCAAGTTTGAAATCAATTTGATCGAATAGATCTCGTTGTTAATAAAGAATTTTATTGAATCTGGAGACATCTGTGGTTAATGTTCAAAGTTGTTAAAGATATTTTATAGAAGTGGAAAAAGTCTTATAAGTGAACGTCCAGTTTCCTAGATAGCCATATAAGAGAGAGAGAGAGAGAGAGAGAGAGAGAGAGGGAGAGATAGAGAGAGAGAGAGAGAGAGAGAGAGAGAGAGAGAGAGAGAGAGAGAGAGAGAGAGAGAGAGAGAGAGAGAGAGAGAGAGAGAGAGAAAGAGAGAGAGAGAGAGAAAGAGATCTTTAACCTCAAGAACGAGTTTGCCAGGTATAACCGACGACATAGAGTATATCATAGCGTATTTTATAGTAACAGGCAATGTTTCTAAGGTATTCCTAGCTCATGCTATTTCTCATCTAGTTCATGGGTTTACCAAGAGATGGTGTATGCTCATTTAATTGGCTTAACCATGTCGTATTATCGATCGGTATTAATGAACGTTTGTTACATTTTATTTTACAGCTAATCGTGTCGTGAAATGTTGTAAATAAACAAAAAAGAATATATATATGTATATTTAAATATCTAATATATAGCACGGCACATTTAATTTTAATATGTATAGCACTTGCACGCACCTTTAATTTTCTGATTACAGAACATTGGTTCGGTACTACCACCGCCTATTGATATTTCCAGTCCTGGAGAGCCCAAATTTTTAACATACTATCAAGCATTGGAATCGGCTAGCGTCCGAAACGAGCAAGGGGATTTTCAACAACAGCAACAACTTAATGACACTGTAACACAGGTAGACTCTAACAACGCAACTAACGGCACCAATGGCACCAACGCCAATTCTAACAATGACACGAGTCCCAACTTAGAGATCGCGAGCCCACAGACCCCAGACAATACCACGACCCAACCGGATAATCTATCGAATGAAAACATAAACCAGGACACGGAGAATCCCACTGTTACTACGGATGGTTTACCCGAGTCATTAAATGTGTCCATGACCGTTGAACCCACAGAGTCTTTGTCCACCATTACAGATTCGATGATAGAAACTAACATGACAACCTCTACCGATTTGTCTACGAGCGTTGGTGTTGTTGAGGATACGTCAACGACACAGGAAAGTCCAGTTAGTACAGATCTAATGGATACTGTGTCTTCTACCCCCGTTATTATGGACAGTTTGTCTTCTACTACTACAATGGAACCTAGTACTATGATAGTGACCCCTATGAACGATGTTATTACAACTACTGTAACCCAGTCGTCAGATTTGACCGGAACAATGAGTTCCACTTCAGATTTATCTAGTACCATGGAGTCTACTACTACCATGGCGATGACGAGTGAATCATCGAGTGAGAATCGTTCGTTAGATTTATTAGGTACTACAGAAATGTCCAATAACGTTGATACGGTATCAACTAGTACCACACAAAACGTTGAAAGTTCTTCGATTGCGTTGGACACCACAACTATCGTCACTACCGAATCGACAACTTCGCAAACATCATCTACCATGTCTACGACTAATGTCTCTCCCATTGAAACATCCACCGAAAGTATCGAGAGTAACACGATAGAGCAATCTGATGTAATTTCGAGTAGCAGCGAATCGAATGATCAAACATCGACGATAAGAATAACGACGACTGATCTACCAATAGTAACAACTTTCCGAACGAAATTGATAGACTTTGCTCAAGATATCTTATCACGTTTGCAAAGTGCTATAGCAGGAACAACCTTGTCACCTATTTTAACAACGACTCCAGCTACAACGACTCCAGCTGAAACAACCATGTCGTCTGTTTTAACGACTACTTCGGCCGAAACAACCTTATCACCTGCTTTAACAACGGCTCCAGGTGCAACAACAGTCGAGACACCAACTTCAACGCTCGATCAGTCGAATGCCAGTTTGAATAATCAAGTTGAGAGTACCACGACGATGGGAGACGTCGTTCAGCAACAAGAGTTTACTACAGTTTCTGACGATGTCACATCTTCGAGAGATGTCCAATCAGAATTAAGAGAGACTACTACAGCCACACCTTTATCGATGGATGTGTCTACTCAAGAAGCAGTAGGTTTCACCGATTCAGAGACAAATACCCTGGACAATGTTGAAACTAGTTCTACTACAGATTCGAGCACAACAGCTAACGCTGAAAGCTCTGATTTAACATTGGACGTAGAATCGCTAACTCAAAGTCAAACGTCGATAAGCCCTGAGAATGAATCCAGTGTAAATATTACCCCAGAGAGCCCCATTAATACAACAACAGAAATGACTACTACTTTATCGTCAACGAACTTGCAAGATTCTACCGTAGAAAGCATTATTAGCAATGACCTTAATGATACCTTACTCACAGAATTAATGACAATCGCGAAGTCCCTGTTTTCGGAAGCCATGAACGATACTTCCGTTCAAACTATATTGGACAATATTTCCAGCACAATCGATTTGGAAAGAAATATGCAAGATATTGAAAATAATTCGACTACTGATTCTAGTACAACAGTGAATAATACTGACGACGGTTTCCTTAATGATAGTACAACGGAGAACGTACAAGAGTTTTCTACCGAAGTTCCATCGGAACAGGTAGAGACAGCACCGATCAGTTCAGAACCTGAAGAAGATACTACTTTAACAGTCGATCTATCTGAAAATAAGATAGAATCAACTCCCATAAGTCCAACAACGATTACTAATACCGAAATTCTGGACGATAGTTTAGCCCTTAACGTAACTCAGAACGAAATGGAATTCGTTCGGACAAATGATACGACAAGTTTCGAATTAGGAACGACGTTAGAAAATTTAGAGACTATTACTGCCACTGAATCCACCGAGAACGATATAGGAACTGTCGCGAATGAAGATTTTGAGAATATAACTGAGAGTTCTACGAGTATTACGCAGGAAAGAGAAACGACGACAGTTTCTACTGCTGATATTGAATTGACGACGCTCAGTTATGATTTTCAATCGACTACGGCCCAGACCCAGATAACTACCCCTGTAGAAAGTATAGATATATCGATCTCATCTACCCCAAGTATGGTAACAGAATCATTGACAACCAGCACTGTGGTAAACGACGATCAATCGCCGATAACGACTCCTTTAAATATTGATAGTCAGACAACTGTTAGCCCAACAGAAACAACATTATCGTCCGAAAACTTCGAACTTTTGACCCAGTCGAGTGTAACGAACGATAGCAGTAATAGTACTAATCTCGTTTCAACCGAGCCCATGTCAACCGCTACAGTAACAGAGCCCACAGCTACAACGGAATTGGTAGCTAATAATGATGATATCGTAACGAGCCAATCCCCTGAAATAATTATTACCGAAAACATAACAACAGAACCGGCTCTTGATCAATCGATCGATATCGACAGAACTAACCAAACAGTTGAAATGACCTCGACGGAATTGATTGTTAACGATGCAGAGGTAACCACTAACTCACCCTTACTAACAAACGATACAGATTTGTTGGATTTAACGAATATTACTGGGACTACCATCACTAACCAGGCAATCGAAACAACCACAACGATAATGCTCACAGACCCCCCATCATCGCCCACTGACTTCATGAACACCATTCCAACTGATATTGACCGTTTGCAGGATGCTACGCCAACAACTGCCCAAGGGACGGCAGCCTCAGGAACAATGCAATTCGATCAAACGAACGATACCACCATCATTCCTACCACCACCACCATCATCACAGAGTCTCCAACAGCAACAACGTCAGACTCTTCCAATTCCTTGATCACTGAATCCTCTCCATCTGGCACATCGACTTCCATTGATACGACGACGTTAATCACGACAACGACGACGACGACGATGACAACGACGACGGAAACGATGACGACCACGACGACACCGTCATCTTCAATTACCAATCGTCCACCTGATACTACTACCACTGCAATCGAGACTACCGAAGATAACGTTGATATAAATGATAATCTGATATCCACCGAAGCATCAACGAGCATGCCAACATCTACTACATCGTCGTCGGAAACTTCCGATTCGATATCCAGAATGGATACGAATATCCAAACAACGATGACGGATTCAACCACAGAAACAACACCAACCACAGCACCGGGTTCAACCTCTACGACTACCATTACCATGCCAACCACTATCTCTCAGACTATACCGAGCATGCCTGCATTTTCATCAGTTCAAACTCCGGTTACCACTCAGACTAGTTTCACGACACCGTATTTGGGTCGATTCGGTGGTAGCAGGCTAACTCCAGCACCTAGATTTAGTCCTAGCTCGTCGACCAAAGTTCCATTAAGGGATTATCACGTATACGGGATATATCCTAATAAAACGATCGTCAGGAAACGCCCAGAGGATAATCTAATCGATGCTAGAAACGTTGACAGCCCATACGTCATTTTTGGTATCTACCCTGATGGCAGATTGGTCCGGAAGTTCCCAAATGGCACGATCATACCAGATCCACCAAGCAATCCGGTTGAGGTTGTCTTTTCTCTTAGCACTACAACTACCACTAACAGGCCACAACCCGTGTTCTTTTATAACCAGGCTAACCAAGGCACTTTTAATCAATATCAAGCCCCGAACTACTATAATAATCGTAGACCCGTCGGCAACCCGATGACAAATGGTCAAAACTTTGGCACCGTTGATTTGGGACTTACTGGTAACGCGATCGCCGGATCAAACGGAGGTGGAGCCGATTTCTTGGGCCCACTTGGTACCCCTGGTAGCCTCGCGACCACAAATACAATGGTATCTCTATCCCACAGTTATTAAACTTCGTTCATCATAAATCTCTTCGATGATCTTTATCAAATTTGCTCGAGATCATAATTTTCATTTTCGATGCTGCCGTTGTTTTCTTTTTCTTTTTTTTTGTTTGTTTGTTGTTGCGAAATAAAGAAATATATAAAAGTATATTTGGATAATCGACAGCAGCATAATCTAGGAGTAACGTACTAACGCTTATATTTAATTTTTGACATAATTTCGCGGCTGGACTAATAGTTTCTCAGTTGTCACTATTAATGTCAACCCAATTTGTCAATAGCGTTGATAATCAAAGTGACACTGCGAAAGCATGCGTTGATAATTTAATCTCTATCTTTCTTTCTCATACTTTCTTTCTGTATATAGTATATAGATCTCGAGCAATCGGATTTGAATTTAAGAATATGTTCAATTTCTCCCATAGAACTCCATGAGCCCATCGTGATTATAATATTTAATTGACTTCTCTTTTCAACAGGCAAAGGTATCGAAACATGATGTCGAGTTATCTAGAGACTTGTACATATTGCATCTTTTTTTTCTTAATCGTTGTTTTTGATTTTCTTTTATCTTTGTTTATTTATTTATTTATTTATTTATTTTGTTTCTTTCTTCTTTTCTCTTTTTGGCACTTTTGTAAATATTTTCTGCACCCTCACAGCACCCACTTTACTCACCTAATCACCTAGAGGTCATATTTCGATATATCTAATGCTACGCTTGACATGATATGATGAACCTTTTGCGTCTGTTGATGAATCATTACAAAATATTTATGAGTTTTCTTCGTTTTTAGGGATCTCGACTAAATGGTATTAGCGGGGCCGGTCGTATCGTTCAAGATCGACAAAGGGATGAAGCTAGTAGATCTAGGCAATCTGGAGATCAACGTAATTCGGTTTACATTGGACAGGTAAGGGCAACACGCAAGGAAAAGAAAAAAGAAGAAGACAATTTTTAATAAAATACGATAGGATTGGTTACGTTAATGTTTCATCGAATTTGTTTTACTATTAATAGGATAGGTTCGTTAATTATTGGACTAATGGTTCACCAAACACCAATCCACGTGTTGTCAGTGTCAACATAAATTCAGTTGCAGTAAGTGACAAATTATGTTAATGCCAATTAAAAAAAATATATATATATTATTACGATTGTATTACAAAAATTATAACGTTACACAGAGTGCAGCGAACGAAGGACCAGCATCGACTTCAGGAATGGTACAATCCTTTGACAATTTGTTGAACGACCAATCTAATGGTGGTCAGATAACAGCACCTCCAGGATTCCCATGGAGAGATCCTTTAGATCAGATATTTGGAATTACAACTAATTCCCCAGTAATAACAGCATCGATCGCATCGAACACTTTGGTATGAGACACTTTGAATGAAGCCTCGTTGTTCCTGACCAATTCAATTTCCTAATTTTTTTTTTTTTTTCTATCTTGTTAGGACGACTCCAGCGAAGGTAATCCAATGTTCGATGCACGTCCTGTAAGTCCATTCGTAGAAGTTTTTACACCAGCTTCTGGTATCGTGTCTTCTTCTATCACCGCTGCAATGTCTACTACCACAACTGCACCAACAGCAAGTACTGTCACTACAACTACGCCAACTCCAATTACAACTACTACTACAACTACACCAGCTCCAACAACGACAACACCAGCTCCAACTACAACAACAACAACAACAACAACGACAACACCAGCTCCAATAACAACAACAACGACGACAACATCAGCTCCAACAACGACGACGACGACGACAGCTCCAACAACAACTACACTAGCTCCAACAACAACTACATCAGCTCCAACAACAACCACAGCAGCTCCAACAACAACTACAACTACACCAGCTCCAACGACACAGGCTTCAACCTCAACAACTTCATTGAAAACGACACCATTCGGATTATCCAATGATATTCCATTAAATATGCGAACACAAAACGCATTTGGTACGACATTCGACGATCTCGCATTTTTGAACTCGCTTGTAAGTGAACTAAATCTCTTTTATTCCATCCTAAGATCTTTCTTCCTTTTTCTTTTCTTTTCTTTTTTTTTTTTGAATGACAAAAGAAAAAGAAAAGAAAAAAAAAAAGACGTAGATGGATAAAGATAGCAAATATATTTCTAGTTACAGCCTAACGATGCCCCAACTACGCAAAAAACTCTGAACGAAGTGGAAAAGATTTTAGCCAATAAGGTATAATGTATATAGTATAAAAAAAATTATATATAATATTTCAGATAATTTATCTAAATTTAAATATCATAAAAACAACAAACGACAAAAAGAGATAGAGTTCTAGAGACAGAAAAGAGAGAGAGAGAGAGAGAGATAAAACGTTTAATGGACTCTGGAAAGGCTAACAGAACGATTACGTATGTACGAGCAAAAACACAAGGTATAGATATATAGTTCCTAAGTCATCATTAACTAATAAAGCTGTGGAGAGCGCAAAGTGGATGGTAATTATCGTCCGGCTAATCGAGCGGTGCAGCTCGAGAAGCGAGAAACTTATAATGCAAGAACTCTCCTTTCACCATTTGCACAATCCTTATTTCGTTCTTACTTCGAGTACCAACTTGGAATAATCCAAGTATTTATTTTCATTACATATTCTATAAAGTAGATATTTCCGATCTAATGTAACTCCTTTCTCGTGTTTCTTTAAACTAAAATAATAGCTGTGAATCATCGTAATATATGCAAAATATACTTTGTTTTCAACTAACACCGTGATAACTTCAAAAAAAGAATATATATATATATATAACTGTTATTATCAAGATCATAAAACACTTACGACACGTATAATTATCAACGTATATACCTTATTTTTTTTTCTTTTATAGATCCTATCTCTTGCCTTGGGTAATGCTGGACCTACACGTTCACCAAAAGCTATTCAATTAGCCAATGCATCCCCAAATTCACTACAAGTCTCGTCGTCGTCATCCGCACCTATAATCATCGACTTGTTACCATCCACCACTATGAAACCTTCAACGATCGCTTCCACGTCAACTTCAAGATCAATTAAAACTACCACCGAATCTGGAATTAATCGGAAAGTACCTGTTAAAATCGCAGATCTATCAGCCAGTGCACAAACTCATAGCGCTTCTGTGTCCACTACGACCAAAGAACCTATCGTTGTCACGGCAAAGTCTATTACAGCGAAACCTAAGAGCACAACAGTTCCACCGGTTCAAGGTCTTGGTGCAAGCTTGTTGCAAGCGCTCTTCGGTGGTAACTTTTTTGGGCCCACTACCACAGCCAAACCCGTGACTAAAATTACGACTAATAAACCGAAAACAAAAACAACACCGAGAATCGTCGAGATCACTCAAAGGCCAGTCTCAACGACCCAATCTTCTGTAACATCTAGATCTGTCAATGTCTCTGAGATTGTAATTAACACCGTGAAAGAAACAACGATTCCAAAACCTAGCACGACGACAAAACCGATCAGTACGACAACGACGCAACGTGCATTATTGAACAATCCAAATCCTAGATTACCTAACGTTGTTAGCTCAACTTATTCGCCCGAGGACGATGCCAAGTTCTTATCAGCTTTGTTCAACGCGATTCAAGAATCAAGTAAGATATGTTTGACATTAGATTTGTAATCCGAGACTCGTGTCTATCGAATCGATCGATTTTTTTTCACTTGTTTGTTCTTCATTTTATTTTTTATTTCGTTTTTTTTTTTTTTTTTTTTTTTTCTTGACAGATACGAAGAAACCTGTTACACCTGTTCCAACGTCGATCGAAGACGACGAAGCTTTCTTGAGAGCGATACTATCCGGTCAAGCTAAACTTCCCTTAGTCAAAAGTACGTCCTCTCCTGAAATCAACAACGCGGCTCTTTTAGCAGCCCTTTTGAAGGCTCAGGGTATCGAACCTTCGACACCAGCTACAAATATTCGACAACAGTTACAATTAGCTGTAAGTAAGATACGCGAATAACGAGTAATTCTTTTCTTTTCTTTTCTTTTCTTTACTTTTTTTTTTTTTTAGAAAAAATATTATGAACCTTCTTCTTCTTTTTTTTTCTTTTTTATTTATTTGTCTAGAGCTTAAACAACAATCTCGTTTCGCTTCCACCGACAACCACGAGTACATCTAGACCTTATTCTACATCAACGAGTACTACTTCAAGGCCAATTACGAGTACCACGATGACGACGAGAAGACCAACGACTTCAAGGCCAAGGCCTCAAACGACCACGTGGTCACCTAGCTCGACTTATCCACCACCATTGTTCAGTGGGTTCTCTAATTTTGGTAATCCAGTTCAAGAATCACAAAAAGATAATGACGGATTAGCTGGAGATGGTGTTAGAAATCAGGTTGTGAACGTTGCCCTTGGTGCTACCAGAGCGTTCAGTCAGTTCCTCGGTGCTGCCATTACGGTAACATCTTTTTTTTTATTTTAGTTCTTTACTTACTTACTTATTTATTTATTTATTTATTTATTTATTTATTTATTTATTTTTTTCTTTTCCTTCGATACGAAGACAAGTGCAACAGTTTCTAAGTGGAATCGAAATTGCTCAAGCGATTATTAAAAACGAATTAACTCCTATATTTCCTTAAGACTTTCTAAGCTCGTAATTATTAGACTTTCAATTTTACGATCTATGTAAGAGTATCTAAGCACGTAGTTTTACGATACTTTTACGAAAATAATTGGAGAAAGGTGTTTGGAAGAAAAGGCAATTAATTTCTTTTTTTTTTCTCTCCTTATGTTTTTTTTTTCTTTTTTCTTTTTTTTAATCACTCATTAAATACTTTTGACCCGTTTAAAGAATTTTAATTGTCCGATATAAATAATTGATTTCATTGCAATTAATATTCTTCTCTTTCTTCTTTTTTCTTCGTGAATATATTTATTTCATTGGAATTAATTTGAAATATGAACGGAGTCGATTTTGTTACAATCGATGCTTAGTCGAAGAATTTTTTTTAATACTGTTTTGTCAATGATAATCTTTGTTCCGTCAAATAAAATTTACTTACGATCAAAATTATTTTACAGATATAGAAAAGGATTATAGAATTTATATTATTATTATATTATTTGTTAATGAAATCTTTATTCTGACAAAAAAAAAAATTGATTTACAATTACATATAGAAACGTATTATAAAAATATAATAATAATTTTATTATTAATTATTTATCATCATCATCATCATCATCATCATCATCATCATTATTATTATTATTATTGTTATTTGTTATTGCATTTTTTTATTTTTTTTTCTCTGTTTTTTTTTTTTAGGGCGCAGCACAACAGTTGCAGTCTTTCGTAAGAAACGGCACCAGAATCGTTTCGGAGGTCGTTGGATAGGAGTAAAACGAATGAAAAATTCCCTATAGATATATCATCGATCGAAAAGAATATTCGCAATTAGATCTATGACCAAATGATCTACGATCGAATGAAATAGATCGAATGTTTTAGATTCTCCGGTTAACGCGAGAGAAATTTATTCGACGATAGTTCTACGATTATGAACGATAAAATATTTATATTTTATTTACTTAACTTAATATCATTGGCAACGTTAATCGTCTCCTCTCTGTTAGTAATTTTTCGTACTTCTTTCTTTTTTTCTTTTTTTATTTTTTTACAAAAGAAAAAAAGAGAAGGAGAGAGAAAGAAAGGATTGACGAGAGCTTCGCTTCATTTTTTTCCTTCTCTCTGTCTTTTTTTTTTTTTTTTAATTTATTTTCTCTTTTTTTTTTTTTAATCTAGTTTTTCTTTTTTCTCTTTCCTCGTTCCACGCTCCAATTTCCTTCAATTTTTTTTTCTTCTTTTTTTCGAATAGAAGGACGATGTAAGAAACAGAAAAAGAAAGAGAGAGAAAGAGAACAAGAAAGAAGAGAATAAAAAGAAAAGAAATGAGGAAAGAAAAGAAAAAGAACAACAATGATGATAATGATGATATAATAATATATTAATAAAATAATATAATATAATATAATAATAGTAATAGTAATAGTAATAGTAATAGTAATAATAATAATAATAATAATAATAATAATAATAATAATAATAATAATCGGATAAGATAATGAAGATAGTGAAACGACGCTTTGCAAATGTTTCTAGGGTAAGGCCCATCATTTCTCTTTAGGCCCTTTTTCATCATCCCTTTTGGCTTTTAATTTATCTATAAGAATAGAGTACGGGCGTGCATGTACCGTTTGAGACATTTGTAACGTTCGTCGTAATTAACGTAATTAATCGCAAGGGTCGCGTCTCGTCACGAGAGAGAGAGAGAGTGAGAGAGAGAAAGAGAAAACGAAAGAGAGAGAGAGAGAGAGAAAGAGGGAGAGGTAGTAAAAGAGAGAAAGAGAGAGAGAAAGATGGATGAAGAAAGACGAGACGATTCGCGACGCGAGCTTTGTACTTAGCTCGAAGCTGAGGGCCACACACGAAGGTCGAATTAAAGACGACTATGTACGTTGTTGATGCTTGCTGAGAGAGATAGAAATAGATAGATAGATAGATAGATAGATAGATAGAGAGACAGATAGAGAGAGAGAGAAAGAGAGAGAGATATGGTGGTAATTTAAGATACATTTAAGAGTAAGAAAAAGAGAGTGAGATATACAGGTAAATAAAAAGAGAGAAAGTATGTGTGTGAAAGAGAGAGAGAGAGAGAGAGAGAGAGAGAGAATGAATGAATGAATGAATGAATGAATGAATGAATGAATGAATGAATGAGAGTGAGAAACTATGAGAGAGAAAGAGAGAGAGAGAAAGAGGATGTGAAAATGTCACCAGCATATATTTTCTTGTTCACTTCTCTCTCTCTCTCTCTCTCTCTCTCTCTCTCTCTCTCTCTCTCTCTCTCTCTCTCTCTCTCTCTCTCTCTCTGTCTCATTTATTTGCCTTAAATTTTGTTTCCTCTTCTTTAATTTTATTACATGTTATTTTTCTTCTTCGTTCTTTTTATCAGTTCTTTCTTGTCGCTTTTTGTACAGTACAACCGTGAACCCTTGGACGAGGACACGTGTTCTTTTTTATTTTTTATTTTTTTTGTTCGTTTGTTCGTTTTTCTTTTTTTCTTTTTATGTTCCTTTTTCTTTTTTCTTTTTTTTTTCTGTACAATAAAGCTGGTAACATTTCTTATTCGACCCTTCCTATTGTTTCTTTTCTTTTTAGATTATAGAAATTAGTATTTTGATATTTTTTCTTTTTATTTCTTTTCGCTGTGATTTTTTTTTCTTTATTATCGCTTTGTTCATGGTGTTTTTTTTTATTTCTATTTTCTGTTTCATAGAAAGAAGTTTTTTTGTTATATTAGGTTTCATTAAATTGTCTGTTTCTGATCTTAGAAATGAGAAATTCGAGATAGAGATTAGTAGTATGCGAATTAATAGAAGTAGTGTAGGTGAGAATGATAAATAATATATACATACAAAGAGTAGAGAGACAGAATTAGAATAAAATTAATTTATATATATATATATATATATATATAGATTAAATAATAATTTAAATAATCCAATCTTAGAATTTTACTTAGAAGAATAATTTATAACATTAATAAATCCTTCGATTCCAATCCGCAAATTATTTAAACAATTATTAATATATCAATAATTATTTTAATCTCACAACTATTTAAACGAATAATATTAATAACTCTTCGATTTTAATCTGTCTGTCTTTTTCTTTCTCTCTCTTTCTCTCTCTATTTCTATGTCAACAATCACTCTCTCAAAACTATTTAAATAAATACTATTAAAATAAATTTTCTACTCTAATCTCGTTGAAACGAACAAAAAGAAAATGCAATATTAATAATACCACATATAATCTCAGAACACTATTTTAACAAACATTAACAAACACATATACATACAAAAACCTAATAACGCATACACGCAAACAATTCTTTTTTTTTTTTTTTATTTTCCTTTTCGATTCACAATTACATCTAAATTCATTTCATTCATTAATCAATCATCCAATAACGATTTCTATCAGTATGGTATAATATCGAAGGAGGTAAGATACGTAAATGATTTGTTTCTGATTTCATGATTTCAATCCTAGGACATCTAGGAGGACTAGCGTGAATCAGGTCAAGTTATTAATCATTTACAATGACGTATTTAACGCTCATTAAGTGAGGGTGTGAGTGGGGGTGAGGGGAGAGGACTGACGTTGAAAAGTATCATGAAGAAGAAGAAAAAGAAAAAGAAGAAGAAGAAGTAGAAGTCGAAGTAGAAGTAGAAGAAGAAAAAGAAGAAGAAGAAGAAAAAAAAGAAAAAGAAAAGATCAGCAGAGACCTTTCTACCCTCTCCTCTTTCTTCCCCCACTCCTACCCCTTACCCCTCTTCTCTCTTCGTGTTGCTGAACTGACAGAAATAATTAATAGTTTTCAAAGCGATACTTTATAATCGTCGAGGTATTTATAACCGCAAGATGCAATACATATTTCGTATATATTTATAGTAAAACTAACGTGCCGAAGGAGGTAATGATTAATAGGGAAATCAATGATACCATAGGATATTATCGATCGTCTTAGACGATAACGTATAAAATGGTTAACTATTAATATTTTATAATCATTTGTTATTTATACAACGTTGAATAATTTCTTTCTTTGTTGTAGTCGATAATTAAACGCCCGTCGTCCATTTTTCTTTTCTTTTTCTTTTTTCATCTCTTTCTTTTCTTTTTTTTTTCAATCCGTCCTTCGTAATGGAGTTCGTTTTTCTTGTTTTTCTTTTTTTGGTTTTTATTTTTTTCATTCTTATGTGTATATATATATTCTTATATATATATATATATAGATTTATAAATAAATTGGAAAATAAATTAAAAATATATATGTGTGTTTAGAAATAAATTTACGATATATATCAGAAGATAAGAAAAAAAAAAAAACATTTTTATCATCTTCCATATAATATATGTACGTGTATATCTGTGTGTATATGCATATATATATATATATATTTCTTTTTTATTTTTTTTATTATTCAATACAAAGAAATAAGAATCGTTTTTAAAAAAGACGAGTACTTACGGTCCGATATTCACTTCAAGGTCATCTTCGTAAGTACCCATCTTATTAGTTTATATAAGACGTTAACGTTGCAAACACACGTTTGAAATACTCCACCCTATACATACACATACATCTATACATCTCTCTCTCTCTCTCTCTCTCTCTCTCTCTCTCTCTCTCTCTCTCTCTCTGTATATATATAAACATATATAGATACACATATACACACAGATACAAAAACACATACAGATATCTATATACATACATATATATATATATATATATATATATATTGAAAGTTACCTTGAGAAATAGCAATAAATTGAAGTATCCAGCTCGCGTTCTACGCGTTCCACGATTGCCGTTCTCTTCGTTCTAACGAAAATCCCTGAAACGAACGTTTCGTACCAATAAATAACAAGAACTTTAACCGACAATGGCGAATCGAATGGTTTCTGTGAGTCGGCGGGCAGCCACATGCCACTCCATGGAGAGGAGCGCAGAGCAATTTAAATAAATTAACGGAGGGCAACCGGTCGTATGTAGTCGTCTTGCATGTAGTAGTAGTAGTAGTAGTAGTAATAGCAGCAATAGTAGTAGTAGTAGTAGTAACAACACAGCAATAATAGTAGTAGTAGTATACATTATACATTGGTAATGATAGTGTAGTAGATATTGTATAGTAATAGTGGTAATGGTGTAGTAGTGTAGTAGTAGTAGTAGTAGTAGTAGTAGTAGTCATTGTGTAGTAGGAGTAGTATTTGGTATACATACATATCAGGTTAAAAGAGATAGGTAAGAAGGATTGAAAGAGGGAAAAGGATGCAATGATATTTCTGAATGTACCCACTCGTGTTGTCTTTTGTATATAGGGATATAGGGATATTTGTATAAAGGTATATACTTGGATTTGTTTGTTCATTTCTTTTTTGTTTATTTTTTTTTTTTTTTATGTTTTTTAGTTT
>NC_066603.1:2495000-2507500 GCF_905475345.1 Vespula vulgaris | reverse complement strand
TTTCTTCTCCTATTTCTTAGTTCATTCGTCGCTTTTCTTCTCTTTCTGTTCTTTTTTTCTTCCTTTCCTTTTTATCTTTCCTTTCATTTTATTTTATTTTATTTTATTTTATTTTATTTTATTTCTTTGGTACTTTTATTTCTCTTAATTTTTATTATTATATCGTACGGCCTATCCCCGAAAATTAATATTCATAGTACTGTTCGTTAACGAGTTATATGTTAGTCCCATACATATATACATGATCCAATAAAGGATTCTGAAAGTATATATATATATATATTTTTTTAATAGAATTTATATCTTAGAATAAATTTTTTAATTTATTATATATTCCATCGGATACATTTTATAGGTTTGAATCGATATTTTAAATAAATGCGAGCAATTATTTATAATGATATGTGTCTGTAGGGGGATACGTAAATGACGCAAACACTGACGAAATCATTGATCATTAATTATTTATATTGATCTTAAATATTCATATGTATGTGTGTATATATATATACATATATATCCTTTTTTTTAAGGGTTCGTCGTAAATAGAAATACACAATATATACATATATAATAAAATATACTATATATATTCACACATATATCGTATGTATCACATATATCCATAATATATATATAAATATAATATATACAATACATATAATATATGTATATATTTATATATTTCTTTTATCTAACAAAATATTTATTATCAATTAATAAAAAAAAAAAATATTGAATACGAACGAATGGGAATCATTCGAATTTTATTCTTCGTCTTTGTTATTATTTTCTTTTCTCTGTTTTTTTTTTTTTTTTTTCTTCATTTCGTTTTTATCTCGTATTTTTTTCGTAAAAAATTTTTTTTTCTCGTTTTTTCTTTTTTCTTCTTTTTTTTCGCAGCAAGGTAGTAATAAAGAACAGGTGTTAAGAGATAATCCTAGAGGCGTGTAAATTTATTTTTGTATTATTATTAGACCGACGATTAATTTGTTAGCCGGATGTGGACTTTCGCAACGAGGAAAGACCGATCCAACCATGACCGATCATGAAACGGGTAAAGTACCTCCTAGTGAACTGGTACATATAGTCGATAGGCCGTGAACGTTATCGATTGTAAACGGACGATTATGAATCCAGGTATTATTATGTTAGTTGCATTCAATGAACAGAGAAAGAGAAAGAAAAAGAGAGAGAGAGAAATAAATATATAGATAAATAGATAGATGTATTATATTTAATTTAAGTTCTTCGATAAATTATTAATAAATATAAAACATATCCAGTGTAACCAGTTGAAAAAAGAAAAAGAGAGAAATGCAATTATTTTATGTTAATAATATAATACCGAGCAAACGGGGGGGAGATATATTTACATAAATATTTGTAATAAAAAAATTGTTTGGGAAAGATATAAATTTGCATATACTTATAATGTGTGCGTAATTTAATTCGTAGGTGTACTTTATATTTGTGACGTATAACGAGTTGATGTGAGAGAAAGAAAAAGAAAGATTTCTACGTATGCATTTGTATGTAATTATTATATATATATATATTTATTTATTTATTTTATGATTATAATAAAATTAAATAAGCAGATGATATATGAAGAAGAAGTTAATATAAGAGATAAATATATGATAATAATTGAGTAAATATAAAAATTTATATATATATATATATTCGTAATAAATAGATATATTATATAAAATAAGAAAAATATAAAATTAAAGATCATTCTTGGTTAAAAGGACCAATCAAATTACTCGATCGTAACGATCAAGGAACGACAAAGTCGAAGGATCTAAGAACGATCTAGATAGTAGAGTTCGTGTGGATCGTCGTGACGATAAGCGTCGCGTCGTGAACAAAACTGATCGATTATACAAGTAGATATTACGTAAGGGGAATTCTAAACGAGTCTGACGTAAGCGTCATTTCGCGAAGGAACAGGGAAAAAGAATGATTCAAGAACGGTGGACAAAAAATAAAGAGAGAGAGAGAGAGAGAGAGAGAGAGAGCGAAAGAAAGAAACAAAAAAAAAAAAGAAGAAATATCAAACCTGCATCAGCGATAAATCTTGAATAGTTTAGATTAAAATCCACGATTAATTCGATCCACCAATCGAATTTTATCTGATTTTTTTTTATTTTCTATTTTTATCTTCTCTCTTTCTATCTCTTTTTCTTCATTCTTTTTTTTTTGTATTCGTAAAACCACGATACTAATCCATTCCTATGAGTAATTCATTGTCATACTTGTTTTTTTTATGTATTAAGAAGAAAAAAAGAATAGAGAGAGAAATAAAAAGAAACGAGAATAATAGATAATAAAAGGAGACGGTATTATAGACATAAAAAGAGAGAGAGAGGGAAAGAAGATGAAAAAGCGTGTAAGAGAGAAATATAAAGAAACATGGATAGTAGATAATAAAAAGAGATAGAGTTACAAAAATAAAAAAAGAGAGAAAGAGAGAGAGGTCGATCCTTTTAAAAATTAAATCACAACACGAATTATAATAGAAATTGAAACAAGAATTAAAAAGAAAAAAACAGAAGGATGCCGACGGAGATCATTGATGAGACAAAAAATACAAATAAAAAAAAAAAGAAAAGAAAGAAAGAAAGAAAGAAAAGACGATAGATCTCGACAACTTCGATAAAAATTCGAGTGAGAAGATCTAACTGAATAAATAAACGAGTAACTAACTATAATTTCGATGATTACAAATAAAAAGAATACGAAAGAAAAACGATATGAGGAAAATCGGTCGATTAGGGATAGCTTTTATGCGTCAATGAGGATAGTTTTTCACGAAGTTAGTGAAACGAAGAAAGAAAAAGAGAAAGATATGAAGGGAGAGAGGGATGAAGTTATTGTTAAGGATGAGTTGCTTAGAAAAGAGGGGTGGCAGAGTGGTGGGTGAGGTCACTCTTCTCTTTCGTAGAATAATTCTGGTATATTCGGAATTACGATAATAAAAAAAAAAAAAAAAAAGAAGAAAAGAAAAACTATAATACTAATAATAATAACAATAAGAGGAAAAAAGAAAAGAGAAAAAAAAGATAGAAAAGTTTTCTCAGTCCGCCCCTGGAATCCATTTCACAATATCTAACGGCGCCACCGTTGTGCTCTCACCGCCATAACTCACAAAGGGCTATTGTGTGGGCATTTCTTCGTACTTACCTATCTACCGGTCCCCTTACACCCCTTCCTCTATTCCTCCTCCTCCTCCTCCTCCTCCTCCTCCTCCTCCTCCTCTTTCTCCTCTTTCTCTTGTTGTTCGTGTTGGTGCTGCTTCGGTCCAGCCCTCGCGAATAGAAGCGTGTCGCGGATCTAATCGCGGACTCTATTCGCCCACGCGAATACCTGCGTGTTTCTTGAGAGAGAGAGAGAGAGAAAGAGAGAGAGGATAGAGGGAGAGAGAGAGGGAGAGAGAGAGAGAGAGAGAGAGAGAAAGAACGCGTATGATCGTTGTTAAAAGTGCGTTTCCAAGGAGCGGGCGAGTTACGCGCTAGCAGATACATAGATACCAGTATATATTTACTCGGCCGATCTCAAGGCTGCCTATTTGCGATTTCCATTTGAACTTATCTCTTGTTTATTACGTGCGCTTTGCCTCCTTTTTTTTTCTTTTTCTTTTCCTTTTTTTTTCCTTTTTTTTCGTTCCTTTTTTCTTCCCTCTTTTTCATTTTTTTCTTGTCTCTTTGTTCTTTTCTTTCTTTTTTCCTTTTTTTTGATTTTTTCTTCTCTCTCTCTCTCTCTCTCTCTCTCTCTTTCTTTTTCTTTTTCTGTCTGTCTGTCTGTCTGTCTGTCTTTCATCCATCCCTTTTTCTCTCTCATAATTTTTCCTTTCGACTACAGGAGCATCTTTTCCTAAGTTGTATTTTTCTCCCTTTTTTTTTTTATTACTATTAGTATTTTGTTTTTGATTTTTTTTTCTTCTTCATCAAAATTGTCGACTTATTGTTGAAAGATAGCTTTCCTTTATTCTCCTTTTCTTTTTATCTGTCTGTTTTCTCTATTTAAACGAGAATCGGTTTCTTTTCCGAACATTTTTAATAATCGTTTTGATATTGTTGTTTTTTTGTGAATGGTCGGTATTAATAATTAATAAATAATGATTGAGTCATATAAACGGTCTAATTAATTAATTATTCAAAAATACTGATCGATTAAGTAGAAGTTTGTTAATGGTTTATTATGTTCGCGTTGTATCAATGATAGAAACGAAATATTTTCAATATCGCTCTAATCTTTTTACAATTTTATTTTATAATAATATATACATATATACATCTGTGTGTATGTGTAATATGTGCATTGTGTAATAAAAAACAAATTAACAAAATAATATTTCTCATAAGAAGTAATAGAAAAATATATAATTAATAACACATAATCATATTCATTACAATTACGTATTTATTTTCTTATTATTTATTACGAGCAAAGTATAATCGTATAATTATTTAATAAGAATAATAATAATAATTCATTCAAAATAAAATATTCATTAATTCATTATTATTAATTGTGCAATAATTTTATCGATCTTTTCTCTTCACTGTTTCCTGTTTTTTTTTTTTTCTCTTATTTCTTTTTTATTTCTGAAATCAAAGAGATCTATTGTCTAATTTCTTTCTCTAATTTACAAGAGTAAGTTACATACATACATACATATCGAACTTGCAAACACGATTCAGACGATTTACTTCGTTCTTATTTTTTTTTGTTTCTCTTTTTCCATTCGATCCTATCACGATCGCCACACGATTGTTTTACGACGCACCGTCCTGGTAGGTAAATTGATTTACAGTACTGTTAATGGTGATTTATAGTTATTGAACTCTTTTCTCTGCGAAGTAGTATTGGATAAAAAAAAAAGAAAGAGAAAAAAGAAAAGAAAAGAAAAATGCGGTTGACCTTCGTTTAAAATACTTACGTATAACACTTTTCGTGGTTAATTTATTGAACGAAACACCGTTTCGAATAATTCCCGCCACGGATAGATAAAAAATGGCCGTCGGAAATATCTATGATTCCGAGAAGCGCGTAATTCGAATGTTTCTTCTGCAATTTTGATAAAAAAGAAAAAAGACAAGAATAAATAAATAAGGATACAGTAATAGTACTTTATATGCTCACCATTCAATTTATAAAATTTTAAATATTAATCATCTAATAATAACGTTTTTCTTTATTAGAAGATTCGCTTATTACAATAATTTGTATTAACCAATTAGAAAAAGAAATAATTGTATTTTATATGTCAAACTCTATGAGATATAACTAATTAAAAAATAATTCGTAATGCAACTCCTTCATTTTCTGTAAGGGAATATTATTAAAACAAAACAAAAAATTATCTCCAACAGAAATAATTAATTAAACAATAAATCGATTGGTAAGGTGTCACGAAAGGAAGAAAAACGAAAGAACGATAATAATTAAAAAAAAAGGAAAAACAGACAAACAAACAAAAGAAAAAAAGAAGAAATAAAGAAAGAAAGAAAAGTACAATAGGAAAAAAGAAATTCGAACCGTAAGATATGGACGGTCCCTTTGGCGCCTCTTTTTTGAGAGGTTCGATATCACGCAAGTGCGCATGCGCGAGCAGAAGTTCAGTAGGTCGCTCGGTTCGGTCGAGATCGTCAGACTTCGGACGGTTCCGCGCTTGCGCGGGCTCGCTCTCTTGCTCGTACGTTCGTTGGTCGTTCGTTCGTCGTTCGTTTGTTCTCGAGAAAGACGGAGATAGAGATAGAGAAAGAAAGAGAGAGAGAGAGAGAGAGAGAGAGAGAGAGGTGGTAGTTCGAGTCTCCGAAGGAAGTTCGAACGTCTCGAGTGGTCCCGCTTCGCAGTCACGAGTCGGTCGGTCGGTCGGTCGGTCGGTCGGTCGTCGGTCGGAATTAAATAAGAACGTTTTGTGTGTGTGGTGGCGCACGAAAGGGCCCGTTTAACAGTAAAGAAGAAAAAAAAAAAAGGAAAAGAAAAAAGAAACGAAAGAATAGAAAAGTAAAGAAGAAGAAAAAAAATATATATATTTATATATGTATATATATATATATAAAGAATTAAAACAGAGTTTCGAAGAACAGTTCGACGTGGTCATCGAGTGTAATATCGAAGGTTAATCACGAGAGAATTAGAAATAAGAAATATTAGTTAAAAAACAAAAATAGAAACAAAAATATATATATATATATATGTACGTATATGTGTACAGAGAGAACTGCGTATATACATATATGTATACGTATATGTATGTTTCGATGTATAAAACTTTTCGGGGTGAAACGAAGAAGAATGGACATAGTGAAAAGTAAACGACAATAAATCGTGTTTTGTTTTTAATTGGAAAGAATCGATCTCCGTACAGGAGAGAGAGAGAGAGACAGAGAGATAGAGATAGAAGGAGATAGAGAAAGAGAGACAGAAAGGGAGATCGATCCTATTTAGAAATTTAATTACGATATAAATTATTATAGAAATTTCGCGAGTGTCTTTTGTAGTTAGAACACGAAGAAAAAGAAAGAGACAGAGACACAGAGAAACAGAGAAAGAACAAGAAAGAAGATTTGGAGGTTAACCGTACCGAGGGATCGCCCGGCTCGACGAGATGGTATACGAAAGAAGTTTCGATATGGTGGAAACAGTAAGTTTTTTTTAATAAACAAAACTTTCATAATATTTATATTTCATTCATTATTCTTATACATTATTACGACACGATAGTATTATACATACGTTCAATAAACATCGCATTTACGCCGTATGTAAATATATTGATCGTTTATTATCATTTTATCGAATATATTCATTCGTTCGTATTGATCATTGATATTTACGATCATAAATTATATATATATATATATATATGTATGTATTAATTTTCTTTTGAAGTTGCTTCGTTTCTTAACTTGGTTATGATTGTAAGAATATTTCGAAGCGATACGTACGCGGGAAAATTCAAATATCGCAGCGATCGTATATTTATTATATATCGTATTATATTCGATAAGAAAGACATACATTTATTACTTTTTTTTCGAATTAATTAAATCGAACACACGTATATATATATTTTTTCTTGTCTTTAATAACAATATGATCGTAAATGAATATTTAATAATTCTTTTTTTTAACGAATATCGACTCGTAACAATAATCGTTCGAACTTCTTCGTCACGTAAAGTTTACAGTGTAACTCTTCTTTGAGTAACGTGCATGTCCATGCACTTACTTACTCACTCACTCACTCACTCACTCACTTACTTACTCACGCACTTGCGCGCGTACGAACACACATTTATAAGAACTAATATCACTTTTGAGCCACTTTGGAAAGAATCTCTACGCTCGTAGTGTGTTAGATTTTCGAGTGAAACTATCCTATATGTATATATATATATGTATATATGTACGTACGTACGTATGTGTGTATGTATGTATGTATGTATGTATGTATGTATGTATGTATGTATATTCTTCTATGTCCTACGGTCGATCCGATGATAATGAGCAAAAGCTTCTCCTTTGGCTTATAAAGGAGCCTAACGGGACGAATTGCGTCGTTGTTAGTCGGAACGGTGCGAAGAATTACAAATTGACGGAGAGAAGAATGATACGATAGAACTATATACGTAACGCGTACCGACGATTAAAGCTTAAATTGTTACTATTCTTTCTTTTTTTTTCTTTCTTTGCTTTTTCTTCCTTTTTTTCTCTCTTTCCTTTTTTTTTTTTCCTACTTCGAAGAAGTAGCGGCGATACCGTTACGATAACGATTAGAAATATCTAACAATAGGAATCGTCCTTTCTAATGGTAAAAATGCAAGAGAAAAAAAATGTTAGGTTATTATTATTCCGATGAGATTGGATATATTTTTCTTTTCTTTTTTATTTCTATCTTTATTTTATTTTATTTTGTTTATTTTTTTTTTTTTGCAGAACTAGTGTAAGGTTATGTGCGTTGTTTCTTTTTTTGTTTCGTCGAGACGATGATTAAAAAAGAGACTTTTTTTTTAATATAATATTTAAATTTAGAGGTATATATATGTATGTATGTATGTATGTATGTATGTATGTAGGTATGTGAGTGCATATATTAGAATGTATTATTTATTTTATCTTTTATATGTGATATCACGTATTTTTGCTTTTTCTTTTCTTTTTTTTTTTTTTCTTTTTCTTTTCAATATAAATTTTTTAATAACAAAACATCCGTATGGATTTGATAATTTGATAATACGTGGTGCACTTCATGTTTTGTGAATTGTGAATGATTAAGAAAGTGCGCCTTATTTATATATTTATTTATTCGATACATATGTGTGTGTTCGAGATAAATTTGTATCAATATAAAACGTATGAATTACGTAATATAAACAAAAATAAAGAGAAAATATACCTATATCCAAATTTATATAATGCAGAACAATCTAATCGTATCAATTTTGTTTTGCTTGACTTATCGTTACTACTACTGTTCGATTAATTATATAAGAAATATTTTGATACAAATATTAAAGTACATAATACACACACACACACACACACACACATGTATATATGATATAGATTTTTATATTTAGGTATGGTATTTAAACTTAATAAGATTATTTCGTAATACAAGATTATAAGAGTAAACATGAATAAACATCAATTATTATATACATACATACATATATCATACATACATACATACATACGTATATATATGTATATATATATATACAATTTCGTAAGATTAATCGAACGTTTACAAAAGGAGACAAAAAAAGAAGTAAAAAGAAAAAAAAAACTCACACGCGCGATAATAACATTCATTCAGTTTTTAGTATATCGTGCAAAAAAAAAAAAAGAAAGAAAAAAGAAGAATAAAGAAGAAAAGAAATAATCGAGCAAAAATTTTTTACTCTTCCATTAATAATTAACAAATTAATTTATACGACCGATGCAATAATATCAATTTCATGCTTAAATAATTAATATATCCAATCGTCGATGTTTCTTAATACGATTCACTTCTCTATTAATCCATGAATTTTCCGATAGATTAATAAACATTATTCAATTATTCGCAAATAAATCTGCATAATAAATCGACTTTGGTCGATATTAATTCAATCGTTAATTACTCGATATATTATAATAACAAAATGATATATGAAATATATTATTAAATATAACAATTGATTCAATAATTTAGCGATTATGAATGATCGATCGTTCAAATATTAAAAGAGATATATATCTATATAGATATCGATATAGGTATCGATATCGTCATCGACTTCGAGATTGAGATCGTGATAAAGATCGAGATCGAGATCGAGATCGAGATTCTTCTTCTAACGGTGGCTCTCGCAAATTAATCGATCCTCTCTCTCTCTCTCTCTCTCTCTCTCTCTCTCTCTCTCTCTCTCTCTCTCTCTCTCTCTTTCTCTCTCTCTTTCTATTCCGTAGTAATTTGTGATCCTTTTCACGAAGTAAGAGAACCTGTTTCTGTGAAATTAAAGTGCGACAAACGACGATGAGAGGCCAATCGAGCATACAGTTATTTTTACTAAGGCGATAAAGGCGACGTTAATATGTCGATTCTCGTTTCCACTCTCTCTCTCTCTCTCTCTTTCTCTCTTTCTATCTCTTTCTCTCTCTCTCTATATATATATATATATGTGTGTGTAGATATGTATATGTGTATCTATATCTCTTTATATCTCTCTCTCTCTCTTTCTATCTCTCTCGTGATCAGAACGCGTAGGACATAATTGTCATTGAGCGAATGAAATGAACGTGTAAGTCACCGAGGAAGTATGTACGTTTATTTTTACGTATGGTCGTCTTTGTTTATTTTATTATGACCTATTCAATGACGAAAGAGAGAGAGAGAGAGAGAAAGAGGGGGGGGGAGAGTTTCACTAAGGATCGTGGTATTAGATCGAATTTCTCGTCTGTTTGATATGCTTTTCAAAGTTAGTTTTTTCTTTTTTTTTCTTCTTTTTTCTTTTTTTTCTAAGTAAGTTGGTACGAATTAGAGTGAGTGAAATAGATCAAGATATTTTTATATAGGCGTGTACATGTATATATAATAATTAATATTTAATGATTAATAATTTTTATATTGTTCCAAAAATTTCTTTAATAACAATATACGATTAGTTGGATTTAATGGAAGATAAAATTTTTAATCATGTGAACTAACAAGTACGTTTATTTTCACATATCGTCGTCTTTGTTTATTTTCTTACGATCTAATCAATGACGAAAGAGAGAGAGAGAGAGAGAGAGAGAGAGGGAGAGAGAGAGAATTCTACGAAAAATGTTATTAAATGGAATTTCTCGTCTTTTAAAGTTAGGTTCTTTTCTAAGTATCAAAGTTTTTTTTTTTCTTCTTTTTTTCTTTCCTTTTTTTCAAAGAAATTCTTTTCGCAAAACAATATTAGATTAGTCGATGATCTAATAAGATTGAAGATTGAATCGTATGAACTAGCAAGTACGTTTATTTTTACATTTCGTCGTCTTTGTTTATTTTATTACGATCTATTCAATGACGAAATAGAGTCAAAGAGAGAGAGAGAGAGAGAGAGAGAGAGAGAGAGAGAGAGAGAGAGAGAGAGAGAGAGAGAGAGAGAGAGAGAGAGATGGAATTTCTAAACTCTTTGACGTCTTGTAAAGTTAGATTTTCTTCTCGATATTAGAATTAGAATGAACAAGATAGACTTGGACAATTTTAGTCTACTTTTTTTCCTTCATTTTTTTTTTTGTTTTAAAGTTTAGTTTTTAAATACTTAGTCGCTCATCGAATAAGTAAAAAATTGAATTTCTAATCCTCACATTGTTTATGATCGTTCGTGGGAAACGATTTAGATTTGTTTGTTAAAAATAAAAAAGTAAACAGGCAGTTAATACGTTGTTTCTTTTGCTTCGATTGGAACAGTTTTAGAAAGTATCGAGCACGAGATTGGTAGATTATTTAATAAGATTCCATTTCTAATCTCGTTGAATTCCTTTCGGCTACGATTAAATTACGGATCTTTGTGAAATCGGAAAATAAAATTGTCTGTTGGTCGAAAATTGAAATACTTATCAATGATTATCATTAAATACTCTCAATTATATCCAAATATCTTTAATTAATGATATTGAATTCGATCAAAGAATTATTACGATCATAGAATCGTTTATCGAATAATTTAATAATATCGGATTAAATCAGTCTGACAATAATTACGTTCAATCATTTGCTAAATTGAAAGCGTTATAATATTTAATCGTTCGATCGAATCGCACGATAATTCAATGATAATAATTGATAAATAAAAAAAAAGAAGAAAAATCAATACGAAAGGAAAGAAAAAAAAAATAAAATAAATAAATAAAAAACTCAGATAACAAAATAGAATACGTATCTGTCGTTTGGTGAAATTTTCATTGAATCGATCGATTCAATTAAAACGACGATAATTATATTCAATTATTTGCGATATTGAATTAAATCGAATAATATTCTATCAAATCGAACGGTTCAGTGATAATGATTGATAAATAAATAAATACATAAATAAAATAAAGAAACGAGGAAATGCAAAAAATTTAGATAGGAAAATAGATACGTCCCTGTCCGTAGTAGAAAGACACGAGAACCGGCAAGTTGTACTCAACTCCGTACGGAAGGCTAACTTTCGAATTTACTACAACTAATGTAAGTCTTTTCGATGTGTGTTTATAAGACGACGAGTATATAAGAGAGTGCCGAGAAATTCACTCGTCCGCTACGTGATGGAAAATTTTTGCGGTAAATACGTAAACTCGTTGTGCTCCTTTGTGATCGATCTAGAGATCGATCGATCGATCGATCGATCGATCGATCGATCGTTCGAAATTTCTCCATGTAATTATTATTTATCATATTATATCATCTTTTTTTTTTTACATTCTTTTTTATACACTATACGGGTATATAGGAAATTAAAAATTTTTTAATCAATTTAAGTATTATGTATTATGTGTATGTGTATGTATGTATGTATATAGGTATATATGATTGATTAAAAGACTGGATATTTTTTAGAATATATCTAATAGCAATCAAAATTATTTAGAAATATTTATCGTTCTTTTTCTCTTTCATTTTATGGTATTATAATTGTATTATGATATTAATAATTATAGTAATTATATAATAATTAGTTAGGATAATAATAATAGAAATCGAAATGACAGATCTTTTTTTCAATAATTTCATTATCAAAACAATACTTTCCATTAACAATACATACATACATACATATATATATACATACATACATACATACATAGATACGTATATATGCATACACATACACGTACATATCGAAAGGAAATCAATCTTTGGAAGGTCAGGGGAGAAATGTTTTTTATCGTCGATCGTAAAG
Organism: Vespula vulgaris; assembly: GCF_905475345.1. Taxonomy (NCBI): domain Eukaryota; kingdom Metazoa; phylum Arthropoda; class Insecta; order Hymenoptera; family Vespidae; genus Vespula; species Vespula vulgaris. The sequence continues at coordinate 2,495,078 of NC_066603.1, read as the reverse complement.
TCGAGATTCTCTGATCTTTCTGGATTATTTACGGCAGAAAATCCGCTTTATGCGTTTTGCCGTCCGTAACCATCGCCA
>NC_066603.1:2470000-2490000 GCF_905475345.1 Vespula vulgaris | reverse complement strand
AAAATATCAACGATTTATTCTCGTTTACAAGTACGTAAACTTAACTATATGCGTGTATAACATTCTATCGTTATATGTGTCTGAATATATACATACATATATATATATATATATATATATATATATATACGTATGTATGTATATATAGATGTATACTAACAACGTGCGACGAGCTTGATCGAGAGTTATGCGTTTATCTCGCAGCATCTCGATGAACATCTTAAAAGAGTAGCCGTGCGTAACATTACGCAGGATTACGCAGCTATTTTTATGATTATCCTTACGAACCGAGAGAATCGTGAGATCGTCCTTATCGTAGTCGTAGTCATCGTAGTCATCGTGATCGTCGTAGTCGTCGTAATCATAGTCGTCGTATTAACACTGTCCTTGAAAAATTATACTTATTACAAATCTGTCTACGTGTATCTTTCTCTATCTCTATTTCTTTCTATTTCTATCTCTCTTTTTTCTCATTTGTACGCATTGTGTCATCCTTTTAATTTTCAAGGATATGTGTACGTAGATGTTATTTATTATATCGTTAATACGTGTGTATGTACATAGGTGAGATGATCAAGTTGGATCATTTTTAAAATGAATATTACGAATGATTTATAGTTTAATATTTTGTTTCTTTGTTTGCTTTTTCTATACGTATATTTTGTACAAAATATATATATATATATATATATATATATATATATATATGTGTATGTATGTATGTATGTATATATACTTAAAGATATATAAATATGAAATATTTTGAAATTATATTCATCACACATAATTATATAACTATATAAAGAATAAATTATATTTTAATCTCACATGTTATAATATTATATTATGTGATATAAAATATAATAAAAAAATTATATATATATATATATATATATATATATATATATATATATATATTTCTTACAAGATATAAAAAGATATACAAGATGTACAAAGAAAGCAAACGAACGAAGGAACAAAATATCATATAATTATACAATGCAATTATATCACATTATATTACATTACACATACATTTGTTATTAATGAAAATATTAACAATTCTCTAACACGAAATAATATTCTTTATATCGCGCAATAATATTCTGCGTAATAACGTTCCGAAAATTTACATAGAGGAAAGAAATACAAATATACAAACATTTTTCTTTTTCACTGGTACGCGAGATAAAGAAAAAGGAAAAACAGATATCAGATCATCGAATCCGAAAGTTTTCCTTTGTATAAATAAGCATACATAAATATACGTATACACGTATACGTGTATATATTTTTGTTGATGTTTTTCATTGATCTATAAGATCTATCTATGTCCTACAGAAAGGACGTAGAAATTCTTGTTAACCAATTTGTATTTAAATCTTTTCCTGAGCTCTATCGTGTAACATCGTGTCGAGAGTTTAGTGAAGGAAGAGGAGGAGAACGAAGAGGAAAAGGAGAAGAAAGAGGAGGAGGAGGAGGAGGAGGAGGAGGAGGAGGAGGAGGAGGAGGAGGAAGGATATCGTGCGAGCACGCTCGAGGTACCGTTTCCACGCTTACTCTAGCTTTTAGAATTCAACATTATCGTTTTAACCAAACTTTTGTTTAGAATATTTCGAAAATATTTCAAAAATATTTAATACGATTCAGAATCCGAATTATCTTCACTACGACGGATGAAAATATTCGATTAATTATCCGAATAATTATCAAAGTTTAATCGAATTGATAGGGGTGTTTTTTTTTCTTGCATTTCTTTTTTATTAATCTGCATCTCATTAAAGAACGTTTAGAACGTAGGATCATTCTTCTTACATTTCTTTGTTATCAATGATACGTTAGGATAGGAAAGAAGTGAAATAGATCACACGTATATTTCGTATAGAATTCGAATTGTTCTCGCTATCGACGTTATGAAAATCGTCGATTAATTTATTATCGAAGTTTAATCGAATTGATACAGTTTCTTTCTTTCTTTCTTTCTTTCTTTCTTTCTTTTTTTATTTTTTTATTAATGATGGATTAGAAAAAAAAGGAAGAACGTTCTAATATCGCTTTAGAACGCTTTAGGATCATTAATACGTATATCTCGTATTTTCGAGTTAGATAGGAAAGAAGTGAAATAGATTGGATTTTAGGTTTGGAATTAGTGTTTCTAATTAAGTGTTATGGATAAAATCGTTGTTAAAATGTAGGTAAGTTTTCGAAAAGAAAAAGAAAAAACGATATATCATCATTAAATACTGATTTAAAATTTTTCCATCTAGAAAATACGTTTCTCCGTAGTTATCATATTTTTCTAATTAATTATTAAAAAAAATCAATCAGACAGAGCGAGTTAGTACAAATTAAACTCGATATCTAATAACGTATCAGCGATCGATCGATTAAAACGATACGAATCATTATATCTCTCGTTTGGTATATACATTTGTATGTGTATATCTACATATGCGTGTATGTGTATGCGCGAAGTTGTTAATGGGTAACATAGAAAAATAAAAAAAAAAAAAAAAGAAATAAAAAGAGAATCTAATTTCAGTAGCAACCTTGTTTATTTCTAACGTTTGAGTAAATTCGCGCGAGGAAAGCGTAGCGACTGTTAGATTTAACGTTCTGTGAAGTTCTGCAATGGGATTAACCGTAAGATTCGAATAAATACATATGGTGTGTGTATATATATATATATATATCATTTATTCGATATATATATATATATATATATATATATATATATATAATGTGAGTACATACATATGTATGTATTCTAATTCAAGAGGAGAGACCGGAATCCGTGATAGACAAATGCCACGAATGTGCCGTTTGTTTTACACGCATATCAGAATGAATGAGAGAGAGAGAGAAAGAGAGAGAGAGAGAGAGAGAAAGAGAGAGAGAGAGAGAGAGAGAGAGAGAGAGAGAGAGAGAGAGAGAGAGAAACAATATGCAGTACATATGCACCCGTGCGTTCCAATTAATGTTTAGATCTTCTAATACCGTCATTCTTAACTCGAGTTAATCGTTTAATTCGATCTTCTAATCAATTACGCGACGCTAATTAAAAATCTCGTAAGTGATTCTATATATAGTAAGTGCGTATCATACGTAGATACGTGACGGTCATTGAATTAAAATTAGAAATAAGTATTAATAATTTTTTTTTTTTTCTTGCGACGATTGATACGAGAAATTAATTTATTTAACAATGTAATTTTCGTATAATGATTTCTTTTCTTTTATTTATTTTATTTTTTTTCTAATATATCGCAACGTAGACAGGTTAATGTATGTTATTCAATACGATTTACAGTGCAAAAGCAATAACGTTGTGTATCCAATCTAGTATTTAATAATTATACGTTTTTTTTTCTTTTTCTTTTTTTTTGTTTAATAATCATTGTCGTTCGATTTTTACGATATTTATTTTTTATCATTTATTTTATTTTATTTTATTTTTTTTTCATTTATTATTTCTCTATTAATCATTTAACATGAATTCGTCGAACGTGATTAAGCGAATCTTTTTCTTTCTTTTTTTTCTCTCATCTAATTATCTTCTTATTCTTTTTTTCTTTACAACGAGAAGAAAACTATCTCTGAAAATTAAATCTAGAATTAATCGAAACGTAGATTAATAAAATCTGTGCCGACAATTTTAGGAATTTCTTTTTGAGATTATTCTTTCATTTAGTTAATAATAATATTAATAGTAATAATAATAATAATAATAATAATAATAATAATTTTACAATAAAGCGATAATATAGAAAGTTAACGTTGCAACTTGAAAAGCATAGTTTCTTTTCTTATCAAATTTAAAATACTTTCCTCTCTCTCTCTCTCTCTCTCTCTCTTGGAAAATCATTGAAAAACTCGATAGCATTTAGCAAAGAGGGTATCTCGACGGGAGTAAAGGAATATTGTCGTTAACCTTGAAAATAATGTGACGTTAACGGAGGCAAAATAAGCATGTAATATAAATGGAGATAAATGCGGGAAAAAAAAGGAAAGAGAAAAAGAAAAGACAGAGAAAGAGAGAGGTAGGGAGGGAGGGAGGGAGGGTGTACTGCACTCTCGCAGCATGTGCATTACAAAAAGAATCTTTATAAAAGAAAATTAATTGCCATGAATAATCAGGGAAGAACGAACGGAGGATTATATTCATTTATGTATGTATGTATCTTACATGTTTAAAATTGGCTTAAGTAAATTATATTTAACGTGTCCTCCCTTTCTATCATTTATAATTTTCGAATTCAGGTATTTATCTATCGCACATCTTCATGATCAAGTCCAATAAAAAATATAACCGGTGTCGACGGGAATATTATTATTATTATTATATGTATATATAGATGATAACGGGAATATTATTATATCTGTGAAAATTATTATAGATCGTGTCGGTATATAATAAGTTAAGTTAATTCTATTAATTTGTAATAGAACAAAAATTAATATATATATATATATATATATATATATATATATATATATATATATATATACTTATGTTTCTATTTGATCGATCACGAAGAAAATATTAAATATTTAATTAGATTTCATTAGAATTAATTCTATTTTTACTTATTATTATTATTATTATTATTATTATTATTATTATTATTATTAATACAAAATATGGATTTATAAAGATACATATATCTATATATGTTCATTATAAAACGAGAACTATACTTCATTATACATTATCATCGCGATTGCGATTAAATAACAAAAAAATAATCTAATCCCTTTAATTACACAAACGTTATAACAATAACACGATACGCAATTTGAAAAATTTACTCGATCGTCATAAAATTGAAATAACCTATAGAAAATAAAAAACAAATTCTCTTTTCCTTTTTTTTTTCGATTTTTTCTTTCTTCACCCGTTCGTATTTTTTAATCGTTTAATAATAAATTCTGAAACGTTATTAGTTATGCGCGCAACACATATTTCTAGTAATAGAAGTCGTTGTCTCGAACAAGTCGTTTGGTCTCCCTTTTCCGTTCGCATTCCTCCTCCTCCTCCTCCTCCTCCTCCTCCTTTACCTCCTTCACCTCCTTTTCCACCTCCTTCTCTTTCTAGATGCAACATCACTGCTAAAGGTTACAATAGAAACAGCCTTACAAACACGTCCATTACGATATTCACTGTCATTACTAGCTCTACTTTTCTTTTTCTCTTTTCTCTTTTGTCTTTTGCTTTTCTTTTTCTTTCGTTGTTTCTTCCTTTCTTGTTTTTTTTTTTTTTCTGTTTCTTTTCCTTTCCTCTTTCTCTTTCTCTTTTCACATTGCACGTATATATAGGCGTGTAGTTTATTTGCGTGTAGATATTATTTAATTTCTCTCGAAAAGATTAGATCGTTACAACGTAGAGTTAATAATTAATATCATCTAAAATTAATCCTCTTATTGGATCTCATTTGGAAAATACAGATATTGATCTCAGGTATTCAGCCCTTTTAATTTCATTAATCAATCACGTTCGATTATGGTACGATTATTAATCCGTAAATTTTAGCGGAAGGGTTGATTGGATTAATTCATAAATCAATTTATTCTTTCTAATTATGATTTCATTCCTTCGAAATAATCATAATAATTCATCGAAATTTTCCTGAAATGACTTGTGAAATATTTATAAATCAATTATATCCTTTCCCATGGGTTTTCAATTAGATTTTTAATCGGTCTTAGAAAGCTGCATCTGTAGTCGAGAAATTTGACAAGGAAAAAACGAAATTCATCAACAATGTACCCTGTACAAACAATACAATCTTTGAAACGTTCGTCAAGAATTTTCGTTTCACCGGGTAGAACAACATCGTATACACGCGTATACCACGTTTTCGATTAGGTCGCAATTTGTCCGAAGGCAAATTTTTCGTGAGAGTCTCGAATTATTTGCGAGATAGAAAGAATGGGTGGTGATGGTGAAGGGAGCAAGAAAAGCGAACAAAAAAAAAAAATTATAAAAAATTAATAAAAAAAAAAAATAAGGAAAGAAAGAAAGAAATGAAAAGAAAAAAGAAAGAAAGAAAGTACGAAGGAAAGGATAAGACGGAGAAAAAAAAAGAAAAAGAGAGAAAATACAAGGGAAATAAGAGAAAGAGAGAGAAAGATAAAGAGGAAGGGAAGATCGAAAACACGTCCATTAAAACGTGCGTTAAAGGCTGATCCGTATGTAGGCAACCGCGGCCAGGAACAGCAACGAACTAACGGTAAATCCACGTACCGAAGAAACTCGGTTGCTGCACGACTGCCTACGCTTACTAACTTAAGTCTGATGACGTGTAAGTACTCACGCACGTACTCACGCATATAGGTACGCCCGTATATACGCACGTACGCAGATACGAACGTAGGTACGCACGTACGCATGCATTCACGCACGGATTCACGCACGCATTCATAGAATAAAACGCATGGTATATAAACGCAGTGTGACTCGACGATCACGAATACGATTTCTCATATATATATATATATATATTTCTTATATTTAAATATATAGCGTTGACCTCTTAGAGATCTGAGCGGAATAAATAAGTCCGAAGAGAAGTTTGAGATTTTTCATTTAATTTCAAAAATTAATGTTACGATAGTAATTGTTATTATTAGTATTATTATTATTGTTGTTGTTGTTGTTGTTGTTATTGTTGTTGTTGTGATCGATTGGAATGATTCGTTTTTTTTTTATGTTAATATCAATGACTTTTTTTTTATTTCGTAACACGATTAATATATATATATATATATATATATATATATATATATATATATTTTGTATTTTTATATTTTATATCACTTATAACGTAATATTATTTAATGTCTGAGATTAAAATTATTATCTATTCCTTACAGTGCTATATAATTACGTGAGGAGTATTAATTAGAAATATTTGATTACTATGTATCTTTAAATATATTCTTATGTGCACATATTTTTATATAAAGGATGGCCCAAAAGTGTACCTGGAAGATTTCCACATTAAAATAAGATAGATAAACAAATTACACGCACACACACAAACACGTATATATCTATATAAATTTGCATAATATATTTGCATAACAAATTTCTTATTAACGATAACAACAACAGTAATAATAATAATAATAATAATAATAATAATAATAATAATAATAATAATAATTTTAATCAACGCGTGAAAATTCATTGATTCAAATGAATTTCGTCGATTCAAATGAAATTCATTGATTCAAAATGACATTTCGATGAAATTTCTCTCTTTTTTCTAGAGTGTGAAACTCTAAATGATAAAAAAAAAAGTAATAGAAATAAGAAACAAAGAGAGAGAGAGAGAAAGAAAGAGATAAAATGAAAAGAGAAGAGAGAGATAGCTTAGCAAAGAAAGAAATCGAGTTTCATTTGAATAGAATAGGTCGATAGTGATTTACGATACTGGATCGGTCGCTCGTGACCGTTTTCCGCGACTTCTTATCCTACCCTCCCTCCAACCCACCCCACCATTCACCCACCCCCTCTCACCATGTCGTTCTTTCTCTTATATAGCTGAACTACGGCTCCATGCACATCTCTCGCTCACTCTGTCTTTCTCTTTTTCTTTTTCTCTCTTTGTCTTTCTCTGCATCTATTTATCCGTTTATCTATTTATCTATCTCGCTTTTTCTCTGAATACACTTTTAATCGTATCGAAGAAAACTTCGTAGGTAGCTCGCTCGAATAAAAATCTTTCGATAAAAATCTTTACGAATGATTTACCTTTTAAATCTCTTAAAACGTACACACGTATGTCTGATCAGAATTTGATATTCACATATAATATATTTTAATAATAATAATAATAATGATATAGATAATTCAAGTACATGAATATACATTTTTGCAAATTGTTGCGTATAGAAATATTATATTTCCTTATATCTCATTTTACAAAGTATCATATAAAAGAAAGAAAAAAATGAAAGAGAAATATAGGAAATATTGAAAACAAACATGTGTCAAATTTTAATAATATATAATAATCTTATTTTTCTAAAATATAATTTCCTTACAAAATCATAGATACACACACATACACATATATATATATGTACATACATATCCATAAAAAGTGCTATGTAAAAGCATCACAGTAATACGTTCGTCCATATCAACGATCATTCCTCTCAATCTCTCAATCTCTTCTTCGTTGCACCGTAATAACGAAAATAACAAAAAAAATAAAAAAAAGGAAGAGAGAAGGAAAAAAAAGAAATCGAAAGCGCTTGTAGTAAATAAGATCGTTTCTCTCTCTCTCTCTCTCTCTCTCTCTCTCTCTCTCATGCTTTCGTTCCTTTATCATGTATTTTCTTGGCATCCAAGTGGGTGGGTTGATAGTGCATAACATATATACATATATACATATATACATATACTATATATAGTAAGTATACAACACGTATGGCTATCAGAAGCGAGAAAAAGGGTGCACCATCGTTCTCGTGTCCTGTCTGCTCTGGATACACAAACGGGTTCCAAGAAGTCAAGAGAGTGAGTGTGAGAGAGAGAGAGAGAGAGAGAGAGAGAGAGAGAGAGAGAGAGAGAGAGAGAGAGAGGGCTGGACCATTACCAGCAGCGTCACAACCACTGATATCTCAATACGAATCCCCATAGGAGGTGGCATCGAGGTTGCCTTTAATTCATTAAATCCTTTAGTACGATAATGAAGCTCCGTATTAAGTTTGCATCGATTACTATACTTACCTCTATATATATATATATATATATATATATATATATATAATGTATATATATATATTTGTAAATAAGGATTTTTCGTGATAATTGAACGACATTCTTTTTAATATATCACGTATTCAGAAGGACACAAAAAAAAAAATATATATATATATATGAATATCTGTGTGTGAGTAAGATGAATAGAACGATGACATCATGAACCTTTATAATAAATTTTATTTAATTTTTTTCTTTCTTCTTTTTTTTTTTTGATCTTTTGCAAATAAAAACTTTTCAGGATAATTGAACGAGATTCTTATCGACACGGATCTCTTACTCGATTCAGAAAGATATATGAATCTATTGTATATGTGTGTGTTTGTGTGTAGAATAAGTAGAACGATGACGTCAGTAGGAGGACGAAATCCTTCGGATTGCAAACGTAAGCAGAGTTAGAGTAATGAAATTTCGTTGTTGTGTTGAGATCTCGTGTTGGCTAATCAAACGTGTTGTGTGAGTCATTGAGTAAGAAAGAAAAAGAGAGAGAGAGAGAGAGAGAGAGAAACGAGTATTGCGAGATCGATGAATCGAACTTGAGTTTGTAGAAAGTGATTGGAATTTATGATTATAAGGTTTCTATCGAGAATGTTTGGGAAATTCGATGGGAAAATTTAATTATTGCGAAGTCAATATTAAATGCAATATAAATATTATATTGATTATTCATTCGAAGTGGTTTCATTTAATTTCAATACGTATAAATGAATATTTATGATATATATGAAAATTTTCTTCGTATGTAAAAAAAAAAAAAAAAAAGAGGAATGTCTATATGAAAATTAATTCGATCTAGTAGATATATATCTATCTGAAAAAAAATATATATATGTATATGTATATAGAAGAACAATAAATATAAATTAAATATAAAAATAATTTCATTAATTGTAAGTATAAAAATAATAAATATTTAATTATACATTTAAATATAAATAAGTATATATATATATATACGAATGAAATATAAATTAATAAAATGCATATAAAAAGATATATAAAATACGTATAGTTAATAATAATCTCTTTTTGCATACTTATACGTACAAGTAAGAAAGAACACGTATTATAATATGAACTAAATATATATACACACATATATACATATATATATACATATACATACAAATGAATAAATAAATAAATAAATAAATAAATAAATATCTCAAAAAAAGATTATATACACAATATCTTAATAAAAAATAAATACTTCTGATACAAAAGAAATAGAGAAAGAAAGGAACTAAATAAAGATCGATTTCAAGGTACATACGACCATATATATATATATATATTACATACCAACGAGTATCTTTAAGTTGGTCTTACCCTTCACAAAGAGAAAGAGAAAGAGAGAGAAAGAGAAAAAGAAAGAGAAAAAGAAAAAGAGAGAAGGGTGGGTGGGTCGCAAATACATACACGCATATGCACATACATATACGCATACATACACCATATATATATCCTATCTGCTCTGGATACATAGGACTTGGGTTCTCAGAAGGAGAGGCCATTACCGGTGCCCAGGCACATACTGATATCTCAATACAAACCCTTAGCTTGAATCCATTATAATACTTTGGTGATCGTAGAAGGGAGAGTAAAATCGTCCCATCGTGTCGTCGACTTTGTTCAACACAGTTAAACTATACTTACTTTCTTATAATATATATGTATATATATATATATATGTTCGTGTGTTGTGTGTATCTGCGTATGTGTGTGCAAGTACGTACGTATATACTTGTTGATCTTTCATTGCATCCCTTGTCACGACTTCCGTAGTATTTTTTTTTTTTTTTATTGTTTTCGATTCTTACCGTCACATGCTTCTCTTAGAAAAGTTTTTATTATTCAAATCGATCTTCTTTATATTATTGTTTTGGTTTGAAGAAAAGTAATGAACAAATTTTATTAATTTTATTAATTAATATTATTACTGTTATTATATTTGTATTATTTATTTTTATTATTATTCTTATTATTATCTTTTTGATATGCAAAGAAATAACGAAAGGTATACGTCAATAAGTGTATAAATGAATATTATATATTATATATATATATAAAATCTTTTTCATTTTATTTTGTATTATTATTATTATTATTATCATTGCTATAAGAAATAATTGATGATAACACACAATGATCGTATATGAATTATTATTATTATATGTATTAAAAGAGATGATTTAAAGAATGACACTAACCATAATGCTACATTTTATATACATTTATAATTTCTTTCTCTTATTATTACCATTATTATTACATTTCGATAATATTAGACAGGTAACGATTAGATCCACTCATAATTACATACATTCGTCGCCATACTCAATCCCAATCTCTAAAAGCACGAAACAAAAAGGAAGAAAAGAACGAACAAACACATACATATGTATGATCGATCGATCGACCGATCGAAGAAGATCGATATTAATCTTAAAAATAAGATATCGAAAGTTTTTACGTCGTCCTTTTTTCCTTACACTAGAGATTTCACTTTTATCGACTGTTTATCATTCAATCGAGAGAAACATGTAGCATGTGGAGCGCACCTACGTTCGTTCGTTCCTCTCGAAAAAAAAAAGTCACACATACATAGACATGCACATATATAGATACGTATAGGGATACGTAATACATACATACGTATATAATATCTACATGGAAATGTAAATAAACACGTGTGCCCAGTGTATTGCAGCCGTTGGCAGCCGCACCTAAAGTCACGTTGGTCGGGACTCGTAATAATTTGCTGGCGAAACACCACGAATAATACCACCTATGAAAGCTCTATATACATATATACATATACATACATATATACATATATGTATGCTTTGTCTCTCTCTCTCTCTCTCTCTCTCTCTCTCTCTCTCTCTCTCTCTTTCTGTTTTTCTCTTTCTCAATTTTATCGTCGTCCTTCTCGAAAGCATCGTTTTGCTCGATATACGTCCTATACGTATATTACGATATGACCGTAAAGATGGCGTACGCGTTATATGTCTTCTTCGTGCACGCTCGAGCAACGCTCGTATCCAATCGCTAAAGTAAAATGGCTTTTTGCTATTTAAGAAAGGGAAAAAAAGAGACGAGAAAAAAAAAGAAAGGAAGAGAAGAAAGCGTGTGCACCATGTTCGGATCGACGATATCCTCGAACGAGTAAATTCGCGAGGATTGAAATGCGGAGGCGAAACTCGATGGAGACGAAAGAGAGAAGGACGAATAGTTGTTGAGAATAGTTTCTTCTTTTTTTTTCTTTCTTTCTTTTCTTTCCTTTCGTTTCTTTTTCTTTTCTTTTCTTTTTTTTTTCTTTTTGTTCTTCCTTTATGGATTATTTCTTTTACGTACTTCCCTATGCGTGTGATTCTATAAAAAAAGAAAAAGAGAGAATAGAAGGACGAAGAGTTGTTGTATTGTCCAAACCACCCACGCTTATATACTTTACCACTTGTTGCGTCAGAATTATACTTTCGGAACGAAATCTATCTTTCATTTTTATTCTGAAAAAAGGTTTCTTTTTTTCCTTTCTTTTCCTTTTCTTTTTTTTTTAATGTCCTCTCAAGAGTTTCTACGACGTTTCGTGATCATAGGTATTTGCTCGTTTCACTTATTTCTTTTGTATGTGCGCGTTTAGGTATGTCTGTCTTTTTTTTTTTATTTTTTATTTTTCTATTTCTTTTTTGAGCGATCGATCTTAAGTTTCTTCCTCTCTCTCTCTCTCTCTCTGTATTGGTGTAAGAATTTTTAAAATCATTTTCATTAATGATGATAAGTACGTGTATATTTTTTGTTCTTTCTTTTTCTTTTATTTCTTTTTCTATTTTCTTTTTTTTTCTTTTCTTTTTTATTTCGAGCGAGTGATATCAAATTTCTCAGGCGAAACAAAAAGTGTTACTTTATGAATTATTTTCTCTCTCTCTCTTTTTATCTCCTTATCTTTATCTTTATTTTTTGCGAATTGAAAACGATCGTAGATTTTATGGTATATGCATGTGGGAAGAAACGGGAGGACATTTCGAACGATCCATATATTTTCTTCGATTTGAATTTATGAATCTATCTTATCTTCTGGAGTAGATACTTGAGCGAGTTTCATTTGAGTCAGTAGATAATTTTGATCTTATTAATGAACGAAGAAAGACGAGAAGTGGGCGGCGAGCTTTAGAGCGACGTTATAGTGATTTGCTTGTACTACTTAAAAAAATATTCCAACGTGATCTATCGCGATCCTATGTGTGATCTATAAGCGATCCATCCTATCATACATCTCATTTTGAAAATAATTTCTCGTTGAAATCGAATTATAGATCGAATACGATATGTTCGTTTTTCTTTATTGCACTTTCATTCATTCATTCATTCATTCATTCATTTATTACGATCAATAAAGCTCAAGTAAATCATTATTTACTCGTATAATTGTAATTAACTAATTAACTCTTTTTTTTTCCTTGTAATTATATTTAAAAAAAGAATTTAAAGAAAGAAAGAAAAAAACGTTATAAATAATTTCATAAAGTATTTTAATAAATCGACAATCGTTAATTACGAAAAAACAATCAAAATACGTAACTAAATACATTCGTTCGTTACTTATTAATAACAATCAATTTCTCCTCTCGCAATCTAATTTTGTTAACAATCGTACAATGAGAAAAATAATGAACGTTTTAACATGGCTCATATACCGCTGGTATAATTATAATCAATTCATTTTTTTTTTTTTTCTTTTTCATTTCTCTTTCGCAATAATGATTTTATTTATATAATTGTATCTCGTAAGAAAATGAGCAACGAAAAGAAACATGAAATATTTTTATAAATTGACAATCATTAATTACGAATAACTTAAGTATAATTAGAAATCAAAGTTCAAAGTGCGGGTCACTTACCTCCTCCATCCTCTCTGTCTCTCTTTCCCTGTCTTTCCTTAACTAAAATAATCATTTTTCTCTCTCTCTCTCTCTCTCTCTCTCTCTCTCTTTCTTTTTTCTTGAATAAATTAATCATTTCTCTCTCTCTCTCTCTTTTTTTTTTCTTTTTTTTTGATAAAAGAAGTCATTTAAGGACGACCATTAAATTTAAGAATGATATCACACTCTTCTCATCCGCACATATATACGCGAGACAAAAATTACTACATAACAAAACCAAACAAAAAAAAAAAAAAAGAAAAAAAGAAAGGAAATAAAAAAGAAGAAGCAAAACAAAACAAAAAATTAACAAAACCCATACAAGACTGCTTTCTATGATGACACTGATATCATAATAAATTATAAAACATCGACGCGACAAATTTTTATCTCTCCTTTTGTTTTTTGTTCTTCCTTTTTGTAAATAATTCTTTTACTGTATTTTTTTTTTTTTGATTCCACTTTCTTTTTCTTTTTCTTTTTGTTAAATTTGATTTTATTATTCGTTGTTGTTGCTCTCTCGACCCCGGCCAATCTTCGTTCAATCTTCCCGCATTTTCTCTCTCTCTCCTTCTCTCTCTCCTTCTCTCTCTCTCCTTCTCTCTCTCTCTCTCTCTCATTCTCTCTTTCTTGTTTCTGTCTTTATCTACGTATGTATGCGATGTATGGAGCCACGGTGTTCCGCTGAATTAAACATAAGTCAGCAGAGTATAAAATATGCCGCGAACGTTACCGGCAGATATAAAACGCGGCACGACGCGTTTTCTCAGCTTCTTCCTCCTCCTCCTCCTCCTCCTCCTCCTCTTCTTTTTTTATTTTTTATTTTTGTTTCTATTTACTTCTCTCTCTCTCTCTCTCTCTCTCTCTCTTTCTTTCTTTCTCTCTATTTCTTCTTGTTCTTCTTCTTCTCATTCTTATTCTTATTCTTATTCTTCTTATCCGTATCGTGCCACGTGCACGCGCTCGTAGTATATCTTATAGTTGTTTAACTCGAAACCTTTTTATGTGTCTGTCTCTCTCTCTCTCTCTCTCTCTCTGTGTGTGTGTGTGTGTATGTATATGTGTTTTTTGTCATCTCTTAGTTTAATACGAATCAACGAAAATCTTTTTTAGAATCGCGAAATTAAAAGTATTCGGTTCGAATACCAAAGTTTCTTCTAAGACGAATAAATTTGTCGATCAGTTAAGATGTCTCCCATTATTTCATTCTTTTTCTTCTTTCGTTATGATCATACTTTATTTTGTTTTCTTTTCTTTTGCTTTATTCTATTTCTTTTTTTCTAGCGTGATTTATTATATTCTTTCTTCTTTCCTTTCTCTCTCTTTTTTTTCTTTTCTTTTCGTAAGATCTTTCATTACCCTATTTATTAATTTCTCTTTTTTTTTGATTGGTATAATTTATAAAATACCTACATACATATGTATATATTCATACTTATATACATATATATATATATATATATATATATATATATATATATAGATCAGTCGAAAGCTTTCTATTTATTTCAACAAACACGATCTCTAATACACATAAATATTTCATACAATTTTATCATTAACACATTTTATTCCTTATCAATATACTTCATGATCATTATTACAATCATCATAATCATCTACATTAAAGTAACGTTAACAAAATAACATTCAATAACATCAAAGCTATACAATACATATAACGTAAATAAAATAAATCAAATTATATGATCCACTGTAACATATCAACAATATTCTAACAACATTTATATCTACCCAGATAAATCCCTTATTATCAATTATTTTATTCTCTTTCAAATTAGTATACCCATCATTATTATTCCCATTACTATACATCAAAATCATCTATTATTAAAAATAATAAAGTACTCTGTCAAACAATATTAAAAATAGATTGAATTATTCGAACGACTATGTCTTAACATTTGCAAATATATAAATGAATATGTTTCCCATATGCGCTTGATCACACACTCACACACACACGTACACACACACACATACACAAGAAACACTCAAAGACGCGCCTACTTTCCTCGCTTCTTCTTGTTTCCTGTAGCACCGGTTATAAAACGCAAGATGATTATTATACGCGATGAGGCAACCGTCTTCTCTTCCTTCAAGAGCCATCTTCTTTCTCTCTCTCTCTCTCTCTCTCTCTTCCTATTACACACACACACACACACAAATATATATATATATATATATACAGTTTATTAGTTTGCCTCTTATTCCCGTGATTTACACATGTTATAACGGTTTAATCGGCATGTGCATCATGCTTGGTTCATGCAACCACAAATACGAATGCGAATACCTCGCTAATGTATGTACCCAATCTATGTATGCATATATGAATGTATGTATGCATTTTATATATATATATATATATATGCATGTATGTATGAAAGGAATGTTGGACTCGATCACTCGAGCGCGATCCATCGCGCATCGTGTCTAGATCATTTCGTACCGTGTTTTAAATTGGATCGCGAGGAAACAGAGCGTTCAAGAGCAAATTGTTGTTGTTGTTGTTATTGTTGTTATTGTTGTTGTTGTTGTTTATTGTTGTTTCGTCGATTCAAATTATTCTAATATTCGTGGGACAGTAATTGAATACATTTTTTGCGTTTCTTTTCTTTCTTTCATTTCATTTCTTTTTTTTTTTTTGGTCATCTCTTCTTCTTCCTCTTTTTCTTTCTTTTTTTTTCTTTTTAGATAGAAGAGTTGCGAAACTCGTGGGATATTATTTTTTTATTCTTGTTTAGATGATTAGGCGAGACGTATATATAAGGAGATTGATCATTCGTGATTCTGGCAATAATTCTTTTTAATCGGGAAAGGAAAATATACATATTTCTTCTTCTTCTTTTTTAACTGGTTTTTTTTTCTTTTTTTTCTCTCTCTATTTCTCTCTCTCTTTCTCTCTCTCTCTCTCTCTCTCTCTCTCTCTCTCTCTCTCTCTCTCTCTCTTGTCCGAGTGGTTTTTTTTTTCTTTTTTTCCTACACGACAGGTAATTTAAGTCGATTAGTTTTGATGTAATCAATAGGACGATCGTGGATAAAGATTTTTTTTCTTCGTTCATTTTTATTCTTAGATTCATTCTTTTTATCCTTTTTTTTTGTCGATCTAAATCATTCGTGAAGTTAACTAATAATGATTTGATTAGTAAAACGATTTGTAAAATATAGTAATAGTAATAGTTTCTTCTATTTTTTCTTTTCTTTATTGTTAGTGTTACATGAAATTTTAATTATTAACACAGTAATAGATATTAATACGATACACTGTGTGCTTGTGTCAATGTGTACAAGCGTGCACATTATTATATTACAGTATTAATACAATATTAAAAGAAGAATAAAAAATGCATTACATATATTAATTCATCGCAGTATCAATACATTATAATAAAATTGTCGCGTGAATATAATTGTCCTTGATAAAAAAAGAAAAAACAGTAATAATAAAAAACAAGAAGGGAAAACAAGAAAAAAATGAACGAAAAAAAGAATAAAAAAAAAGAAGATAATATAAAAAATTCCTTTTATAAATTCTCTCCGTAATAACATATATATATATATATATGCATACATATATATTAAAAATCAATCTAGCATTACGATATTAAATTGACAAAAAATTTACGATGGATTAAATTAATAAATAATAGATTAGAAATAGTACGAATGAAATATTTCTTACGTGAAAGATTTTATTAATCAGTTCGGTCTTCCTACAAACTCGGTCAACGTTCTCGTCTCTTGCTTTCTTCGCGTTGCAAACCGCTTTCTAAAACTCTTGACGGAGTTTGCACAATTATCTCTCTCTCTCTCTCTCTCTCTCTCCCTATCTATCCATCTATATAATCTATCTTTTTCTTATACACGCAAATGGTCTCGTCGGTCATACTCGTCCTTTGCCAATGAGATTGGCAGGCTTCTTCTTTCAAGTCATCTCGATATCTTCATCATCATCATCATCATCATCATCATTATCATCATCATCTTCTTCTTCTTCTTCTTCTTCATCATCTTCATCATCTTCTTCTTCTTCTTCTTCTTCTTTTTCTTCTTATTCTTCTTTTAAGAGTCATCATGGCTTGCCCAATTTTCACGCTCCCAAGCTTAACAACCATTCATCACAACACGGCTAGTGGAAACTGGTGCGAAACGGCTCATGGCACTAATGATGAACGACAGTGCTCTTTCTAAATTGGTCGAATAATACGATTTAATTTTTTAAGAGTATTTTCTTCTCTTTTTTTTTTTTTCTTTTTTTTTCCTTTTTTTTTGGATATAATCGTGTCTTGTTCAAAAAAGAAAAAAGAGGAATGACAAAGTAATAAACGTTGAACATTGAGATTGGATAATGAAATTTAAATGTTAGAAAAAGTATTGTAATTTTTTGTCACCGTAATTCTAATCACGTTAAGCCTCGTGACACTAATTACGAACGACTGTTGTCTTTCTAAATTGGTCGGATAATACGATTTCATTTTTTAAGAGTATTTTCCTTACTCTCTCTCTCTCTCTCTCTCTTTCTTTTTCTTTTTTTTTTTTTGGATATAATTGTATCTTGTACTACTAATCGCGAAATTTCTGTTTTATCAATTTTTATTCGAAAAGAAAAAGTTATAAAATAATTGACATCCAAAGAACTTAGATACATTTCTCGATGT
Organism: Vespula vulgaris; assembly: GCF_905475345.1. Classification (NCBI taxonomy): domain Eukaryota; kingdom Metazoa; phylum Arthropoda; class Insecta; order Hymenoptera; family Vespidae; genus Vespula; species Vespula vulgaris. The sequence goes on along the minus strand of NC_066603.1, from coordinate 2,471,623 downwards.
AATTCTCCTGAAATAATATTCGATTCTATCTGACAAAAAAGCACAAGACTCCGTCGTCCGGCAGGTATTAATGAATAAATAATTATTCATCAAAAAAAAAAAAAAGAAAAAAAAAAGGAAAGGAAAGAAGAAAAATTACAAAACTTTTGCGAATCATTCAAGACGAATTAAGTTAACAACACGAACGGTATAATTTTCTCGAGGAGATCTCCAACAATAATAATAACGACGATAAATAATATCGGGGAAAAAAAAAGAGATAGAAAAAAGAAAAGGAAAGAAAAAATTAAAATTAAAAAAAAAAAAAAAGAGGAGAAAAGAAAAAAAGATAGAGAAAAGAGAAAATAAACGATCCATAGAAAAGGATTATGAAAACCACTTTATCGTATCTATGTATATATTTATATATGTATGTATATATGTACTTACGAGTTCGATAATAGCCGCCGCTTTCCGTATGTCGTATGGCCTTCTTCTTCTTCTTCTCTTCTTTCTAAATTTGTCTATTTTCTACGAAGATACAAAAGCACTATCTAATAATATAATATAGCCTGTAATCTATAGCCAACGATTTTCACGACGTGTAATTCGTATTAATAATCATAAATCGTAATTAACCATACGTTAAACATATTCGAAATATATTAAATAAAGAAAGTAATATATTATAGATAGATAATCATTATTAGAAATATATTCATGGAATATAGTAATACATAATATGTTTTCATACATATGTTCATACATGATTGTTTATGTATTTGTGATTTTTTTATTTCATTGTATAGAATATACAGAAAGAAAAAGAGAGAGAGAGAGAGAGAAAAAGAGAGAGAATCAAAAACGAGATTAAAAGATAAAATAGAAAGAGTAAGAAGATATATATATATATATATATAATTTTTATATATATGTATATGTAGACATATATCTGTTTCTGTTAATCCAACATATCTTCGGGTCACTCTTCGTCTCAGTAAGAGAATGGACTGGCATTTTCAAGGTCAGCCACTCTGGGTTTTCCAAATCACTATCTCACATGACGGACAACTTCCTATTTCCATCCTTGTCTTTCTTTATTCGTTCATGTATTTTGTGATTAAAGACAGAAAGAGAGAAAAGGAGACAGAACAGAGATAGAGAAGCATATATATATATATATATATATATATAATATATGGGGTGAGTCAGAAGTAATGACTTGCTTAGATTATGCGAGATAATCGTTATAGCAACAACAAATTATTACATGGATGACGAGTAAATCCAAAAGTAATAATTAATGATTATAATAAACAAATATATATATATATATGAAATTAATTTTATGACGTGTGTATGTGTGTGTGACGTATTTGAAATAATTCAATTCATTGAAATAATAACAACAAGATGAGAGTAAATAATTTCAACTTTAATAAAAAATTAATCATCGTCATTGCAATTTTCTACGAATGAAATTGAAATGAAGTTGTTCTTTACTATTCCGAGAAGAGAAAGAGGGAAGACAAAGTTGCCTTTTAAAGGTCAACTTTATTGAAATTAGCAAACTACTTTGTACTATGTATATAAATATCTATATATACTTATATATAATTATTTATACATATATCTATTTATTAT
>NC_066603.1:2445000-2465000 GCF_905475345.1 Vespula vulgaris | reverse complement strand
TCTTTCTCTCTCTATTTCTATCTCTATCACTTTCCATTAATCTCAATCGAATTAATCGAAAAATAATAACAGGTTAGTTGTTGTAATAAAATTAGATCAACAAAAAGATAAGTAAACAAATAAAATTAAAATTAAATACAAATACATCGAACTTATAAAAAATTTATTGAATTTAATAAAATTAGATAAAAATACTTGGATTCAATCTATCCGGAAACGAATTCGAAGAAGATCGATCAATAAGGAGAAAAAGTAAATAGAAAGGAAAAGAAAAAACAAAATTAAAAAGAAAGAAAAAGAAACTCATTATAAAGAGAAAAAGAGAAAGACAAAAAGAGATAAAGAAAGAGAGAGAGAGAGAGAGACAGACTTAAAAGTTGTCGAGGAGGGAGGGGAGAAATGTTCGAAGAGGAGGAGTACAATCGTATCTTAGATACTAGTCAACTGTCATGGCGGTTACACGTGGTTTTGCCGGAGTTGAGAACGCACGCGTTCTCACGAACGAGTATCGAATCGATATATCGTACGTCTCGTTCGAGAGTTTCAATCGAATCATTTCGATCTACAATCCTATTATCCATAGTAATTCGTTTAATGTACTCGTTTCAACAACGTTTATTTATCGTATTTATTTATTTTTTTTCGTTATCCGCATTACGATATATTTTATCTATTATTCGTGCGTGTATGTATGTATATATGTATATTTGTACGTGCGTTTAAAGTTTTGTGATAATAATTATTGCAAACGGAAAAAAAATCGATCATCAAAGAAATAATGGCAGGTAACGATCTAATCGAAAAAATTAAAATACTTTTCGTTTGTGTGTGATTGTGCATGTGAGTGTCTGCGCATGTATCTGTATATAGATGTATATATATATATATATATATATATATATATATATATATATAAAATCATATATATAAGTCGTACGATTCATAATAGTTTTATAATAATTATGTAAAAAAATTGTTAGATAAATTTATTAGAACAATAATATAATCCATATATAAACGGTGATCCTATTATCAGTAATAATTATTATATACAATATATATATATAATTATGTGTATATGTAGTTTATTAATGAAAAAATAATTCTTTAACAAAAATTCTTCTCAATATCTTAATGATAATTTGTCCTCATTGATTATTTTTTTTTTATATCATGTACATAAATACACACACACACACACACACGTTCTTGCAACTTTTTTCTCTCCTTTCTTTTTCTTCTTTTTTTTCTATTCTTTCTTTTACAAACACGAGCTTGAAAGAAGAATCGAAATGAGATTAGCCTTGAAAAAATTTGAAGGAGTATATAATATAATATATAATATTGTCGCGCGCATAGAAATTAATTCCCCATTGCTCGAGCGTCGCGAGATTTGTGAGTAAAAAAAAAAAAAGAAAGAAAGAAAGAAAAAGAAGTACAATAAAAAAGAAAAAGAAAAAAATATTTCTCGAAGATGAGACAGCTCGAAAAGAGTTTTTACTATTCGAAAGATCGACCTTGTGGATCGAAGGATCTCCTCTTGTACGCACGTGCGATCGCAAATCCTTTTCTCTGTCTCTGTCTCTCTCTTTCTCTCTCTCTTTCTGTATCTGTCTTTCTCTGTCTTTTTCTTGTGTGTTATTTCGGTAGAGATCGAGAGACCGTTATAAACCAGTTGGAAGAGATCGACAGCGATCGCTTCGTTTCGTTTTTTTTTCTTTTTTTTTTTTCTTTTTTCATTTTATTTTTTATTTTTTCTCTCGTTGATCTCGATCTAGCTAGTTCAATATATTTGCGTGGGACGTGTTACCTCATATTAATTTTATTTGCACATATCTTTTTTTCTTTTTTTTTTATTTAATCATAATTTCGTTTTAAAAGTTTATATGATAATTATTTATTTCACGTATTTATATAAATGTATATGCATTATTATTATTGTTATTATTATTTATATATATATATATATTATCCGTGTATTCTTATAAATATTTTTCATTCTTTTCTCTCTCTCTCTCTCTCTCTCTAAATTTCTTTATTAACAAAAATTAAATATAAATGTACTCTCTGTCTTTCTTTCTTTCTATCTCTTTATCTCTTATTTGACAACTTCATTGTCAAATCTTCATCGTATAATGACTATATCGTATAATGACACGATCCAAATAAATAAAAAATGATGCATATACGTATTTATTTTATAAATATCTGGAGTAAAATTGATGATTATGACATAGAGAATTATAATTGATTCGATTTTCTAATACACACATACACGCACATATATATATATATATATATATATATATATATATATTTGTACGTAAGTCCAATCACGATATATATTGCATTTTGACATATGTATAAACATATTTAGCATTGGAACGAATTAATTACAGCTTTTACAATGGGATGCGATGGGAATCGAACGGAACTTCGTGTCTACACCGGTTCCGTTTATTATTAGCAAGGAAATTCCTCTCATAAATATTCTCAGTACTATTACTTGCTAATTTACGTCGATCTATTGTTACTATCATATATATTTGCGTACGTGTGTATATTGATGCGTTTGTATGCGTGTATGTATGCGTATATGACAGAGAAATAGAGAAATAGAGAGAGAGAGAGAGAGATAAAAGTACGAAAAAAGAAATTCTTCTATTGCATACTTGCACGTTTACTTATTTGTTTGAATTCTTGTTTGTTTTTTTCTTTGTTTTTTTTTTTATTTGTTTGTTTGTTTGTGTTTATCGGCTTGCATAAGTCTCGACCTTGTCTTACTATAAATATTCCATGAATGAGTATTTTTGAATTGTCTTGGATAGCTCTATGAATTTATTTTTTAATCACGATTATAATTTCAAGGTTGATTGTTCTGTATATATATAAAATAATAATAGTAATAATGATAAAAATATTATATAAATGATAGCGATACTCTAATACATTTATTTATGTATATATATATATGTGTGTGTGTATGCGTGTGTATATATTTCTTTTTTAATTTATTATACAATATGATATTTTTAATAGTAATAAATTTAATATTGTTATCATGATATTTAGCATATTAAATTATTGTATGAAATTAATAATAATAATAATAATAATATTAGATTTAATATAATAGTACAAAATATATGTACACACACACACACACATATATTATATTATAATCATATTTTATTATAAAGAAATTTCATATCTTAACATTATGTAATTTTCGATATTGAATTCAATTTTAATTCAATTCAATTCACACGCACGCACACATCCACACATGTACATAGACGGAATTCAAATTTTAGATATAATTAAATTTAGAATATAGGTTTGATTTTCTTTTTTTTTAATTAAACAATGAAATAATTAAAAATGCATACGTATTAAACATTCATAGAAGAATCACGAGTTCATTAAATATCTCATTCTCTTTCTCTCTTAAGAGAAAAGAAACTAGATAAGACTAATGCAATGACGAAGGTAGAACAAAAATGACATATCAGAGTAATCCTTTCGAAAGGTTCAAGAAGGATCGGCTGATATCGTCCTACGAATCGCGAATAAGTGCGTTGACCTTGAACCTCGCGTGCTCTTTGGTTCTTACCAAGGTCAACGAACTAATCGATCGAACGAAAAAGAAAAAGAAAGAAACAAAAAAAAACTTCCTCCGAATTTTAAAACTTCGATCGAGGAAAACACGAAAAGCAAAAAAGAAAAAAAAATAAAAGGAATACAAATAGAAATAGAATTGAGAAATAGAAATAGGTAGATCTATTAACTTCTTTTCCTTCTCTTCCTCTTCTTTTTTATCTTCAATCGTCACTTCAATACGAAACTTCATGAGATGGGAAGAGGTGAGAGAAATAAAAAAAAAAAAAAATAAATAAAAAAAGAAAGAAAGAAAGGACGAGGACACCACGAGTTTCATCGTAATTTATTTCATTTTAATTAATTAATTTTATTTTAATTCATTCATTAATTTATTTACTTTTAATTTCTTACAAACGATACAGAACGATCGAATTTTCATAAAACATTTACGAACAATGTAATCCGATATCATTTAAATATATTTCATTCGAGTTCTCTCTCTCTCTCTCTCTCTCTCTCTCTCTCTTCTCTTCCTGTTTGCTTTTCTGTCACCTTCTGTCTATGTATATGAGTATCTCTGTCTTTTTCTTTCTTTCTTATTCTTTGTATTCAAAGTAGGATGACTCGAATGCGTAACCGATCGACATCGTACGGTATCGTAACTGTATAAGAACTCGGGCTCCAAGATTAGCTTTAACATCACCGAATATAACACCGAGTAATATAATAATAATTTTCTATCGAATAATTTATTTAGTGTTATTCTCTTAGTTTTTTTTTCTATTTTCTTTTCTTTTTTTCTTTGTTTTGTTCTATCAATTTTGTATAACAAATATAGTAATAATAATAATTATTATTATAGTGGGTGAATAGATCGTGTGATTTTTTTTTTATCGATCATTTTACTGCAGAGATTATTATGATAAATATATATATACATATATACATGTGTGTAATAAGAAGTAATATTTAAATAAATAGTAATAAGGTATACTGTGGTAATGAATATATTATAGAATATGATATATAAATATTTGATATACAAAGTATTATTGCTTATATAATATTATTCTGCTTACCATATATTAATATTAATAATATATATATATATATATATATATATATTATAATGTGTAATATATTATTCAATATAATAAATGTAATGATCATTTACATACAGTTTTGTGTTTGAATATTACAAGTATTATATTATATATTTTATATAACATAAAAGTCAGAATATTATTTATTTAATTAACATTTTTTTAATCGTTCTCACTTTATCGTTACGATTTAATTTCTACGAAAATGTCATGGCGAACGGCACAAAGTTCAACATCGTTTATTGCAACATTTTACTCGTTTAATGATAATCCCGTTATTTTAAAAGAGTTACTTCGTATATCTATATAATTATTTTACATACTTTTATTTTGTCTTTTTTTGTTCTTGTTTCATACCTCTCTCTCTCTCTCTCTCTCTCTCTCTCTCTCTCTCTTTGCCTCTCTTTTTCTGTTTTTTTATTAATTATTAACAACTCATTTTTTGTATATATTATATATATGTATATATATATATCTTTCTAAAGATAAATATTATGGATAATTAATTAGTATATTCTTAAGATAAATATTACGATCTATAATATTTTAATAGGTAATATAAAATTATTTATTTATTTTGTATTAAGATAAAAAATAAATAAATAAATAAAAATTCGATCGCGATGACGTATTAGAGTAAAAGAGTGAGATAAATACACACACACACACACACACATACATATAGAGAGAGACAAATCTATAAAACACGATTCGTATTTTTGGTATATTTATTCAGCTTGTGCGAAGAAAATCTAATATAGATGAATTTAGGTTACGGATTTATAATCGTCGTCACATCCACCTACTCCATTTTAAATATGATATCTCTTAAAATCTTAAGATCGATAAAGATCATCGATATATAAAAGAACGTATATATACAATTTCGATTAAATTTTCTGTCAAATTATTTCCGATCGAAATTAAAACGATTCTAAACGATTTCTTATCTTTATTCGGAATCGACAGTTAATACAAGATTTACTCTTGATCGGCTCACCGATGAAATTCAATATAAGATACTGCATCGTTTCGATTGCCTGATGACGTCAATAAAACTGGTCTCCCAAAGAAAGAAAAAATGATAAGAAGAAGAAAAGAAGGAAAAATAAAAAACAAAGAAAAAAAGAAGAAGAAGGAGAAGAAGAGAAAGAACACAATTTATTTTCATCGGATATCAAACTTCATCAAAAAGGAAAAAACAATAAAATATTGAATGTGTAAATAAATGGATAGATAATATTATATATAAAAAAGAAGATACATATGTAACAATCTACAATTGATTTCTCTCACAATCTCTCTTTTTCTCTTTCTATCTCTTACACATCATCGATCAGATTTAAATTCCTTGGTTCTTTTGAAATATAAAAATGCCATTATAAAAGATAAATAAAATCGAAACAAAAATAATATAGATTACGATAGATGTAAAGAACGAAATAGAAGGAAATAAAACGAAATTAATTAAAACCGCGGAACAGTGGATACAAAGTAAAACGATATTACGATAGATAAGAAACGGAATAAAAAGAAATAATAAAAATAAAAGAAACGCAAAGTAACCCGTAACAACGCTTAAATTTTCGTAAACATAGATTATAAAAATTATCTGAACGTTTATTTGAAAGAAATATATATACATATATATATATATAGAAAGAACATGGTATGGATGGGATAGAGAGAGAGAGAGAAAGAAAGAGAAAGAAGGATAAATGGATAAAGGATAATGAATAATAGGTAAATATGGATAAGATGAAACAGACTATCGAATGAAATAGAATTCTAAATGCATAGAAGCTGCTTCTTTTGTTCCCATGTTGTTACATTCGCGATAGTAAACTCTATAAATGTATGTATTATATATTTGTAAAGGTTTTACAATGTAGTGTATATGTAAGACTATGGGGTCCATCGAGTCTTTACGAGTATCTCTCTCTCTCTCTCTTTCTCTCTCTCTCTCTTTCTCTCTCTTTCTCTTTCTACAAGACAGAAGAAGAGTCAAGAGTCTTGCAAGATGCCACGAGTCTCGTTGTGTTGGTATAATCGTTTATTTCGCGTCGACCTTTGCAGGGCACTACGTCAAAATGTCAGACGCGACCCCGCCTGAGAGGGAGAGAGAGAGAGAGAGAGAGAGAGAAATAGAGATAGATAGAGATAGAAAAAGAGAGAGAGAGAGAGAGAGAGAAAGAGAGAGAGAGAGAGAGAGATATGGTAGGGAAGATGCACTGGGAACGTTGTAATGGGCTTACAAAGCGTAACAAACTGATGCGAGGTCAAACACACGACGGGCAATAAACACACCGAAAGACAAATGGGCCCTTAAGGTGCACCACACTAAGAGAAAGATAGATATATATATATATATATGTATGCGTGTGTGTATGTATATTTGTATATGTATATATATATATAGAAATCTAGATATATAGATATATAGTACGCGAATATGCTTGCCCTTTTCCGTCCCTTCTGGCGATACTTTGGAAAAAAGGGTTGGGTACTTTGCTTTCTTACATTTTTCATATATATATGTATGTATGTATGTATTATATATATACATTTATTCATACATACTTTGTATACATACATATATATGTATGTATGTATGTGTATGTATATCTATAAATAATACATATTGCTTTGGACGCGTGGGGTGTACGATTATCGACGATTTTTGCCAAATAACGAGGTATCGTAATATAAAGAGAAAAAAGCGATAAGATAATAGATAATAAAGATGGTTGCATTGTTTAAAAAAAAAAAGAAAAGAAGAAATAAGAGAAAGAAAAAGAAAAAAGAAAAGAGAACGAGAGACAAAGAAAGAAAGAAAGAGAGAGAGAGAGGGAGGAAGAAAATAAATAATTAAAAAAGAAGAGGAAAAGGAATCGCTAAAAAGTAAGAAAAAAGAAAACAACTCGCGAAAGATCAGCTATCAGAGATAACGGTATCGAGGAATTACGAGATAAAGAGAAAGAAGATAGATAGAGACAGAAAGAAAGAAAAATATTACAAAAAAGAAAACGAAGAAAGAAATTATGAACAACGATTTCAATCGACGAAACGAATTAAAATAAAAGAAGCAATGAAATTGATTTAACGCCAGGTTTCTTTGTATGTGCGACAGAGAGAGAGACAGATAGAGAAAGAGAGAGAGAGAAAAAAAAAAGAAAAAAAAATAGAGAGAGAAAGAGAGAGAAACGAGGCGCGAGGTCAGACGCGCTCGTGCGACAGGCAATAAACGCGTTGAGAGATAAATGGGCCTTTAACTTTACCCCCTCCCTCCTTACACCCTTACCTCTTACACCCTCACTCTACCTTCTTCCAACTCGACTACATCACCCCCACTACTAAGAGGCCCACTCTACTACCTTTCGGGCCCCTCTTCTTCCTTTGGCTAACAAACTGTGTTCATTTTCATCTTGATATTCTCCTTAGCACGATGGCGTTGTGCTAACATCGTATCATCAGCGTTAACGCATAAATCTAATACCCTCCCCTTGCTTGCTACCATCGTCACTTAGTACCACGTTCATCAATACCAGTATCATCGTCGTTATCATCGTCATCATTTTGATCATCATCATCATCATCATCATCGTCGTCGTCGTCGTCGTCGTCGTCGTCATTGTCGTCGTTATTATCATCGTCGTCATCATTTACCTCTTTTTATATACAGCGAAATGTTTTAAGTTTGTTTCGGGATGGATTTGTACGACGATGAATTTCGAGAAAGTGTGGACAATTTTTGTTTTCTTTTCTGTCAGTATTCGATTTTGTTTCATTTTTTTTTTTTTGGTTATGTTTGTATATTTATGTATGTAGTTCGTTATGTGCGCGTATGTATGTATATTAATTGGTTCGTTAATGTATAATTGGTGGTTAATGTATAATAGTATTGCATTATGTACGTGTGTATTATGAAATATTTTTATACGGGTGGTATGTATAGATTTATTCAGTTTTGTTAATTCTGATGAATGTAAGTATATATCAAATATATACATATATGTATGTATATACATATTATAGATACATATGTCTTTGATATATATGTATATGTATATATATATATATAGATATAGATATATATTCGCAAGATTGATTAGGATCATTTCCTTCTAAAGAATTGAACCATAATAAATCTAAAACTCGTGTCCTGTCGCTCGAGGTAAGCAATAAAGAGACAAGGTATGGTAGATAAACGAGGCCCTTAACTCGAACAAGAACAACTAAAGAATTATTTCGAACCTAGAGACAGACAAGCAAGAAGAGAGAAATAGAGAGAGAAGGTTCCCTGTTAATCTCTCTTTTTAAAAGTCATCAAATATGAAAGACATTTACGAGAAACGCGTTATCGTGGTGAAATCGATTCCCCTCTATATAATAACAAAATAAGGAACATAAACAGGATTTTGCAATCTCTTACATTCGTTTGCAACGATACTACAGCCAAATATATCCGTTTCTAATGATATCACGATTCAATACATATATAACAATACCAAATTCGATTCGAATTATAATATAAATAAAATATTTAAAAAAAAAAAAAAAGACTGGTAGACCTGGAGTCACCAGTTTATATATTTATATTCAAAGATGAAAGAAAGAGAAGTGAATTAAGAAATCAATTAACTTTTTTCAGTTTTGAATAAGTTGAGAGCCGATCATGAATTGTTTTAAACGCAAGCAATTAAAAGTTTAACGCATTCAGATAAATAAACATTAATCACAGATAAAAAGTCAATTATAAGATATAAAAATCATTTGATGGTTTTTCAGATGCCGCAAACAGTGCCTTCAGCGGCTGGCTATTCGCCGTCGTTCGATTACAGTACCTTTCAATTCGATTTGTCTCTTCTTCCTGATGATTACGGGATCGGTGGTAATGGTCAGAACAATTTAAAGCCAACCCAGATAAAACAGGAAGCTTGCTCGCCACGTCCTTGTTCACCGATAACGCAGACTCAAAAAATAACAACAACAACAACAACGACGACAAATTATCCAAGTCCGGCATATACCGGTACCGGACCCTGCGAGTTACCATTGTCGCCAAATTATTCACACGAAAATTCACCAGGATATCCAACGAGTCCTTATTACGTACCAAGAAGTCCCCAAAGTGCACAATTTTATCCGACCAGTCCTGAACCCCCATCGAGCAAACAACCGATCAAAAGAGAGAAGAGTCTCGACCTGCTTGCAATTCTTCAAGAATCCAGGTAAACAAAAAAAATAAATAAATAAATAGAAAAATAAAAAATAAAAAAAAAATGATCGATCATAATCGAGTGTCGTTAAATAATTACTAATAATCTCTAGATACGAAATTAACAAGTGCCATGTTGAATATCAAAAGATAATTAGATAGATATCGTACTGTTCAATATTTCCAGACTCTTGGCCGAGAGTCTAGGATATCGTGAAGATTCGACGGATTGCACGGTACCTTGTACACCGCCTAGAACCGAGGAGGACATTTACAATAGCTTGGACGCTGATTTTTTTGCTAAGAAAGAGGACACCAGTACAGTCCAAGGTCAACATCCCTTGCTCAAAGAGATTCTTTTCAAGGAGGAGCCACGTTCAGCTACCAACAGTGTTTGCAGTAACTCTCCTTCTTCCTCCTCATCCTCCTCGTCGTCATCGTCGTCGTCATCGTCATCATCGTCATCATCGTCGTCATCGTCATCTTCCTCTTCTTCCTCTTCTTCTTCTTCTTCTTCTTCTTCATCTTCGTTATCGTTATCGTTAGCGTTATCGTCATCGTCGTTGTCGTCATCGTCATCATCCTCGTCGTCATCGTCATCGTCGACTGCTTCGTCCTCGCCAGGACCTATCGAGTACGAAAGCACGTCGCCATTACGCGAGTTACTCTTCAAAGGTGTCAGAAAGGACTTCATCAACAATCTCCATCAACAAAGTTCATCGACTAAAATCAATCAACCAAAAATAGAGAGGCACCAGGACTTAACAAGGAGCAATCCACTCGAGAAGGAAGAAGAATTGTTCAAGGATACTGAGAAAAGTGATCATCAATTACTTCGTGAGGTATTACGCGATACGAGCTTTCAAAGGAAATACAATTTGAGACCGGTAGATCTTGGTGGAGTTGGTACTGGTTTCGTCGAGGACATGGAGTCTGGTGAATGTGTCGGTGATCTGGCAAGAGAACAGATTGAACCAGTCCTTAGCCTTGCGATTCAACAACTACAGAAGGACTTTGACAATACTTGCGTTGCTTTGGGTATTCATCCTGGTGAGTTGATCAAACTTTCACTATCTCTCTCTCTCTCTCTCTCTCTCTTTCTCTCTCTCTCGTTCTCTCTTTTATTTTATCTCTTTTCTAAATAACTTTCGATAAGACAATATCATTGATCTCTCTCAAAACACATTTCACCGTTTACGTATTTTACCATATAACATACTTCCGTAATTATTAACACCTATCGATATTTATAAATCATAACCGAGGTATAATGAGATTCACTTTAATCGATCATAAAACCATCAAGAAAGAAAAAGAATTACAACTATTAATAATATCACCAATTCGATGTTGGCGATAGGAGAAAAAAAAAAGAAAGAGAAAAAAAGAGGAAGTAAATAAATACCATTCGTATATAATAAGATATATCCTTGACTATTAATTAGAATTATCAGGCTGTTCAAAAGTATTTATTTAATGATCACATATGATCTACCGATCGACCGACCGACCGATCGATCGATCGATCGATCGATCGAGTCCACTCGCTACCTTGCCGCGGGCGAGGATTCTTAACTTATGGTTACCTATGTAGCTTAGCTTAGCTAAGCTAGCTAACGTAAGTTGTTTACCAGACTAGCTGGTTGGCTTAGCTACGTTAGCTAGCTAAATGGCTAACTAGTTAACCAGTGAGAGAGTCTCCTCGTGAAATCTTTTCGATGCACGCGACCGGTTACCCTATTAGTTCGTTCTCAGAGGCACAATATGATGTCACGTTTCGAATAAATTACCTAGTCACGCGCCAGATACTTGTGTGCTTTCACGTTGAGGTTACGAAATTTCGGTTCTCTCTTCAAGGTCACTACACTTTCCGTTCATATTTTACGTCGTATACTGATAGAACTACTACGAAACTACTTGTTTGTATCTTTCTATCTCTTTTTTTTTCTTTCTCTCTCTCTCTCTCTCTCTCTGTCTGTCTAACTCTATCTATTTCTATTTCTATTTTTATCTTTTTCTTTTTTTTCTCTCCTTGTTTTTTTTTACTTTCGAGATTATGAAACTAAGTTCACGTATCATTTTTTCGAGGTATTATCAATGCTCGGTATCAGGAGTGACCCGTTTCTAACCAAGTTCTAATTTTTATTCAAAATTGGCTTGATCTTTCAGATTGGTTTTATTTTTGATATTATTTATTTATTATGTTTCATAATATTTCAAAACCAACAGACATATATATACATATATATATATATATATATATATATATATATATATATATATATATATCTGTCTTTCATCAATGATATTAAATTTAAAATAGAAACAATTGTTTAGTATGTTTTCGATAAAAAAATAATTTGTCATTATTATCATTGAAACTAATACTAATATTTAAATCTAAATCGTAGAATCATCAGAAATAACGATTCAAAGAATTTCCGAAAAATTCGATCGATCGATAAATCAATATCGATTCTCGATCGTTTTATTGTAATTTCCGAGAAATGATATTGTCTTTTCTTTTTTAATACGATTCGTCGAAAATGTTTTGATTTATCGTTTAGAACCTAGACGTTGGAGTGCTGCCGACGTTGCTGCTTGGGTGCAATGGGCAAGAAGACAATTGCAATTACCTTCGGTGCCCTTGGAAAGTTTCAACGTGGATGGCGCAACTTTGGCATCCCTAACTGAGGAAGAGTTCTGTCAAAGAGCACCGCAGGTAAGGGAGGAAGAGATGTTTCTTTTCTGAAAGAATTTAAAAGGAGAATTAAAAAATACCAAGAACTTTCATCGGAGTACCGTTACGAGCAATCCTCGTCGTATCTTTAGGGCAACCTTCAAAACTCATCCAAAAATTCCGTTCGAATGAGACGTAACTTGATTGGAACTTGAGACTTATTCTAACAAAGTGAAATTTTTATGGCGATTCGTAGAAACGATTATTTTACCTCTAAATCCAGGAAATCGTTTTACGAAAGAGATTAAAAAAGAAAAATATTTGCCTGTTAACCTAGGCCACTTTAGCAACGTGTACTCTCGTTGTCGTTTGTTCATTCTTCTTATTTTTTATTTAATCGTTTTGTTCTTAATGTTGATTATTAATTTTTGTTGTCGTTTCTTCTTCTTCTTCTTCTTCTTCTTCTTTTTTTTTTTTTTTTAATATCGATCGCGAATCTTAATCCACGCGTAATCTCGGATCCTCGGATTCAACGACAGATCGAAAAATTTATTTAAAAAAAAAAATAATCAAGAATAGAGTTCCAAGAATTTAAAGAGATCTTAAAGATATGATCGATTAAATTAAATATCTTATTAAAACCGGAGAATCGTTCTGCGAGCAATAATAATATCGGACGAATGAAACCAAGAAAGAATTTGTCTGTTAACGTCGTTTACTTTCGCAACGTCTGTTACAGCAATAGTTTCCTATTTAGCTAGTTAACTTTATCTTTTTTTTTCATTTCTTTTTTCTTTCTTTTTTTTCTTGATATCAATCCTTGATAAACGAAGCAGCGATCTAATATCTTTTTTTTTTTTTCGAATTCTTCTCGAGATCGCAGAATTGGACAATATACGTCAGGAACGTTATCCGTGAATTGCGATGCGAGCGAGATGATTAAAAAAAAAAAAAAAAAGAAGAAAAGAAGTCTCGAAATTTCTAAAGTCGATATTATCGATGGATATTATCTTTGCAAAAGAAAAAAAAATAATAATAATACAAAGAACGTGGACCATCAACTCGTTCGTTTTAATCGCATGAAAAAGTACAGTTATCAAATCTTATTAACGTTATCAAAGTTGCCAAGATTACTTTTTACAGGGTCATACAGAGGTTACCGTCTAATCGATTCTTACAAAGAAAAGAATGATCTCGTAATTACATGTTCTCTCTCTCTATATATCGCGGTTTCTTTCTTTTAGCTGGTAAACGTTTTAATATCTTGTTGATATTACGAGGTTATGGACCTGCGTAGTCTTATCAGTCCAAAACTGACCATTAAATTTTTAAGTCGACAAACGGATCGTCTTTCTTTTCTATTTATTTATCACTTTTCACTTTTTCTCTTTCCTCCGTTATCCCAGAGACAAAGAGATAAAAAATGAAACAACGATAAAAAATTATGAAAAATTTGCTCGAATCTGATCGATGATACATGTACGTAACATAATCGATATTTTTCGAAGAACAATTGTTCTTTGTACATATTTAAACACACACAATCACACACATTTATATATTATATCGGAACAATTCTCTTCTTTCGTAGCAACAGTGCAATGTCGAGAAACGTTCTCTCGTGGCCGGCACAAGGTCCGGTGAAAGTGAATTTCCTGGAAAGCAACGTGCGTCTCCGTGCGCGTTCTTTCCGTGTAATCTGCGCTCTCCTTATGTACCTGGTGGTGTGCAATACTTAGCCAACATGACTAAGCAGGAGACGCTCTAATAATATACTCATCTCGTTCGTTGCTATAATATTTGTAAATAATGTTTAAAAAGCAAGAGAAAAAAAAATCAATCAGCAAGATATCCTTCGAAAGACGATTCGACCGATAGTATTGAGTTAACGTATTATTTACGATCTTTATTATCCATCATTATCATCAACATTATCATCGTTATTAATAATAATAAAATATTCAAAGAAAACTATTACCTATATCAATTTATTGATAAAATTCCTAGATAAACGTTCTCGATCGATTACAACGAAAATTCTTTAACATTGACTCATCAAGATTGCTCGATAATATAACAACTAAATACTTACTCGCTCACTAACTCACTCATCTATATCCAGTCTGTACATTTGCCCAAAAAATAAATCCCAATCGCTTATATATCAACTTAGATTCTTATAGCATTGATTCATCGAAACATACATTAGATCTACATCGTCCTAACGATCATCATCATCATCATCATCATCATCATTATCATAATCGTCGTCATCGTCAACATTCTCAACGAATATATAAGAGAACAGCTTCCCTATGTACTCGTATCGATTCGCGGAAGATTTCGAAAGAGATCGATGCACCGGTACACCCATACATATATCTACTTACATATACATTCGCATATATATACATATATATATATACTTGCATATACACAGTTACTACTTACACTGACTCAAGAAACTCTGTTAGGGCAGAGCGCATAACTGCACCCAAGGTGCTCTCTCTCTCTCTCTCTCTCTCTCTCTCTCTCTCTCTCTTTCTCTCTCTTTCTCTTTCTCTGACTCGGTATGGTATCTTCCGATTGGTCTTTACCTACGTACTCGACCAATCCGATTGGTTGAGCTCTTCGAACGATTCGCAAAAGTAGGTCAACGGCTCTGGCGTTACCCGAATGCCTTCTGACTGTGCTTTGCCCGAGTCTTCGCATCGACATCACAGCTTTCCTACTAACTCTTCTTCTCCTTCTCTGTCTCTTTCTCCTCCTCCTCCTTCTCCTCCTTCTCCTCCTTCTCCTTCACCTCCTTCTCTTTCTTCTCCTCATCCTCTTCTTTCACCTAACTTCAGTAACATCGCGAACAACAAGCCGCTTTCTCTTCTCTCTTTCTCTCAAAAGCCACAACGCTAGTTCAAGCTAAGAGCAACGGCCTACAGACTCCAATAAGGAATTCTAACGCGTGTCTCTTAGTTATTTCCTTCCGTATTTTTCGATCTTTTATTTCTTTTGAATCTTCTTCTCTATTAATCTCTTTTTTTCTCATCCACCTTCCCCTTTTTTCTTTCTTTTCTTCACTTCTTGTTTGTATCTTCATTCTATTTCTCCTTCTATTTCTTTCTTGTGTCTTCTTTGTCGCATTCTTTCTTTTTTTCTTTTTGTTTGATTGATATTTAAATATTAGATTTGAGTTTAAACGAATCGTTCGATTACTCGTCGTAATTTACGAGGTTTTTTATTAAATAAGTTTCCGTTGGAACGATCGATCGGTCATCGACAGGATTATCTTGGTTTGTATTGTTAGGTTTGAATTTCTTTAGGTTTTTATAGTTGCGATATCGTTAGAGATATTTTGTGCAAGAAGTATATATATATATATATATATATATATATATATATATATTTGGTTACGAAGCTCGATAATATTTTATTTTACCCTCCGTAGATTTCCTAACAAATATCGTTCTTACGTTCGAACATTCTGAAACTCGATTTATTCGAGAATTAAATTAAATTTAACTAAATTAAAAAAAAAAAAAAAGTAAAGT
Source organism: Vespula vulgaris (assembly GCF_905475345.1). Lineage (NCBI taxonomy): Eukaryota > Metazoa > Arthropoda > Insecta > Hymenoptera > Vespidae > Vespula > Vespula vulgaris. The sequence continues at coordinate 2,448,854 of NC_066603.1, read as the reverse complement.
AAAAAAAAAACATACAGTATTATCATAAAAAAAGAATTAGAAAATCTTTCGAACGATAATCCACTTGACCCGTATATCGTTATTCAATATCAATTTCATCATTTTTGAAAAAGAGTTGAGTCCTTCAGCCTTTTTAGAAAAGAAATCTAGCGAATAAATTTATGATAAGTACTCGTTAACCCTCATCTAATCATTGAAGCGAAATTGATCTATCTCGTTTTACAAAGAAAATTTAATCGCTAGATTTCATAACCACCCTGACATTTTCTTTTTTTTCTTTTTTTGGAACATTATATTTACATATATAAGTGTGTACGTGTATAAAAATTTCTCTAATCGTTGACTCACAGAATTTGTTATGATAACGTTTCAGTGCGGCGGTATGTTACACGCGCAATTAGAAATTTGGAAAGCCGCGGTCGAGGAATCACCTAGGAATACATTGGCGGCATCTTGGAGTCCAGCTGGTGTAGTACAAACACCGGTCAATCCTGTAACAACTACTCCGTCTTCTGCCGTTGTCAATGTTAACTCTGTCAACGTCAAAGGTTCGACTTGTACAATTGATTTCTCCGACGGTAAGACATGTCAAAGAAAAAAAATATATATATATACATATACATACATCACATACATTTTGCTCGATTAAAAAAAAAAAAAGAAAAAGAAGCTTACGATCGAAACTAAGATGATCGACGATAATTTGGATATTGGAAAAAAAAAATATTTAAAAAGAAATATAACACGAGACGACATTCGAAATTCTTTTTTTGTGAGTCCTCAGGCAAAACTAATTCTTTCAGACGAGGATGACGATTGCAGTAATGGTCAAACAGGTAACAACGTTAATGGTACCAGTCCACCTGGTAAAATGCGAAATGGTGGTTCCCATATTCACCTTTGGCAATTCCTAAAAGAACTACTACAGAGTCCAGGCGTCCATGGTTCCTGTATACGTTGGTTGGATCGCGGAAAAGGTGTTTTCAAAATCGAAGACTCGGTTAGGGTTGCTAGGCTTTGGGGTAAACGTAAGAATCGTCCTGCGATGAATTACGACAAGCTTAGCCGTAGTATTAGGCAATATTACAAAAAGGGTATCATGAAGAAAACTGAACGTAGCCAGAGACTGGTTTATCAATTTTGTCATCCTTACTGTCTTTGAAAAAAAAGAAAGAAGAAAAGAAGGAAGGGAAGGAAAGAAAAGGAAAGAAGATAAAGGGATAAGAAAGACACGAAAAACAAGTAAAAAAGAAAAAAGAAATACAAAACAAATACGATACAATACAATGCAAACGAACAAAAAACGAATAACACAAGTTAGTTCGTATTTGAAGGAAAAGGGTAAAAAGGGGGTAGGAGAGAGGGAGATAAAATAAAAAAAACAAAGGGTAGAAAGACAAACAGGGTTACATATAATAGATATGTGTATATATACATACATACATATATATATATATATACACACACATATATTAGAAACGACCTCCGTCTTTTTCTACGTGCGAATCCGTCCGAACGATCGTTTTCTTCACTTCGTCGTCCCAATTAAAAACTAATTAGAAAGCTTCCCCATATATCTGTTTATCTCTGTGCTGCTATTTTGTTCGTATGGTTCTGTATATGTGGGTTCTCTTTTTGTGTCTGTGTCGAAAAAAGAATTAGTACGGAGGTCGATAATGGGTATGAATAAAATAAAAACGAAACAAAAAAAGCAAAATTAAAAATGATACACAAACACGTATATATACATATATATATATATAAACATATACACATATATATATATGATGATGATAATGATAATGATGATGATGATATCGATGATAGGAAAATGAGGGATTTTAATGGGAAAGGGGAGGGTGATAGGGAAGGGTGGGGATGGGAGGAAAGTAACGCGTTAAAGAAAATTCTCTCGATCATGAGATCCGGCATGTTAAACGATTTTATCTTTTCAGAGATAATATCGTAACATCAGCTGGGTACCACTTTAGTACGCCCGTTTTGGGCGATATTATATATAGATATAATACATATATATATATATATAAATATATATATACATATAAGTGTATATATATATATTTACAATTTTATTTTTTATTATTATTTTCATTTTTATTTTTTATTTTTTCATTCTCATTGACTTTCTCTTTTCTCTTTTGGATAAAATGCACGATCTCGAGTACAACAGGTTGTTGAGTCCTTTTATGTTGGTATGGAAAATACGGGAGAAAGATAAAGAGAAAGAAAAAGGAGAGGAAAGCAGAAAGAGGAAGAAAGAAAGAAAGAAAGAAAGAAAGAAAGAAAGAGAGAGAGAGAGAGAGAGAGGGAAAGAGAAGAAATGAGATAGCGTAATTTTTTTTCTTTTTTTTTTATTTCTTTTTTTGGCATCAGTTCGACCTTGCGGTTTTCACCTGGCTTCTTCTTCTTCTACTTCTTCTACTTCTTCTTCTTCTTCTTCTTCTTCTTCTTCTTCTTCTTCTTCTTCTTCTTCTTCTTCTTCTTCTTCTTCTTCTTCTTCTTCTTCTTCTTCTTCTTCTTCTTCTTCTTCTTCTTCTTCTTCTTCTTCTTCTTCTTCTTCTTCTTCTTCTTCTTCTTCTTCTTCTTCTTCTTCTTCTTCTTCTTCTTCTTCTTCTTCTTCTTCTTCTTCTTCTTCTTCTTCTTCCTCTTCGTCGTCGTCCTTTTTCTTTTTCTTGGTATTTGGTTGTGTTCAACTTCTTCGAGAAGATCGAAACCACAAGGACGACGTAGAAGACATCGTCGTCCTCGTCGTCGTCGTCGTTGTTGTTGTTGAGGTCGATTCAAAGATGTTCCAAGTACTTCAAGGTCACCCCTTGTGAGAGATCGTGTAAGTAAGTAAGAAAAAAGAAAAAAGGAAAAAAACGAAACGAAACTAAACAAAACGAAACGAAAGAAGAAGAAGAAAGATAGACAAAAAAATTTATATTACGGTAAAGTCCCGATAAAGATCAGAAATAAACATCAAATTATTTCTCTTCTTCTTTTTCTTCTTCTTCTTCTTTTTATTTTTATTTGATAGAGAACAGGAATATCGTCGTAACAGTTTGTTAGTTTTGTTTAGTAACGGCAATAGTTGTTAATAGTAAATGTAACAGTTATGCAGTAGTGTGATAGCAGTAGTAGTAGTAGTATAGTAATAGTAGATCGTAGTTGTTGTTGTTGTTGTTGTTGTTCTGGGTGGAGAGACTCTCGAACGGAGAACAGGGAACACAGGAAACGATAATTTTCCTCTATCTCTGTTCTCACGATTGCTTGCTGGTAACCCCCGCCGTTCCGCCGTCGACTTTTATTTATTTTCTTTTTTTTTGTCTTGTTTCTTTATTTTTTTTCTTCTTCTTCTTCTTCTTTTTTTTTTGGTTTCTTCTTTGCCTCAAGCGAAAATTTTATCCACGGAAAACCGCGAAAGATTTAATGATCGTAAAGATAGTTAGATAGATGGATAGATCATGCGCGCGCCCGAACGAACTTATATTTATTTATTATTCGACGAATAACTCTAAAGAATTTATTATTCGTTCGAACGGGCCATTCGATACGTCTTTTTCTTTTAAAATTATTATTATTATCTTTTTTATTATTATTATTATTCTTATTATTATTATTATTGTTGTTGTTGTTGTTATTGTTGTTATAATTATCATCAGTTTTCTTACTTTTTCTTCTCTTCTTTTTCTTTTTCTCATTATTTACGAAGAAATAAAAAAAACAAAAAATAGAACAGGTAGGGGTCGATATCGTTATCCTTAAAAATATGAAAGAAAGAATATGTTCGTCGTTTCTTGCTCTTCGGATAAAAATTTTGTAACATCGTTTGAAAAAGTATAGAAAGATGA